>NC_142797.1:26499722-26799722 GCF_049724085.1 Artemia sp. Qi Xiang Cuo | reverse complement strand
CCAAACGCATCTCGGAATGTATATAATGATAGTAAACCTCGCTTTTCCCCTCATTTAAATAGAACACTTTTAAAACAATAGAAACCTTAATTGATTCCCTCCCCCACAATTGAATTTGTTTCTCCAGAAGTGCACGAATTTTATCTACATATGCATGCACAATTTTTACGGGGTCAAAAACAAATTTTCCCCCCATTAGTGTATTAAAAGGATCACCAAACGTCGCAGTGTAAACAACTATTGCATTTAAAATTATGTTGGTCAATTGAAAATCGGGGAGAGTTGTTTCCCCCTCCCCCGCTGGGATATTTACCCCTCCCCCAAGTTGTTCAACAAAATTTGGGGCATGTTCCACTTCAGGTGTTTGGAGTGGTGTCGTGAGGGTATCGGAGGCTGGAGGAGGAGGGTTCCCTGTAAAATCATCTAAAAGCAGCAAAGTATACGAACTCATGTCTACCAGCTCAACTGTGCTATTATCTACTTTAAAATAATCAGCTATAAACTCATCAATATCGAAAGGTACTTCAATAGAGTTAATGATTTCGTTGTCCTGAATCTCCACTGGCGGTGTTAGAATTGGTTCTTCCTCTTCTTCACTGGACGGAGAGTAGGGGACCAATGGTCGTCCAATCTATAAATGAAAAAATAGCTTATTTTCAAAGTGTTCAAATCATCCCTACTGTTAAAATTTGTATTATTGCTTAATAGCATTTGGTTAATTCAACTGAAAGAAAATCCAACTTAATATAAGATAAATACAATCTAAAATGCCGCTTTACATGGAAGGCTGCAATTTGATTTTGTTCAAAAAAAATAGCTTATTTTCAAAGTGTTCAAATCATCACTACTAATTTTATTTATTTATTTTTTTTTATTTTTTTTTTGGCGCTTTTCGGAGCCACAGCGCATCTCTGTTATGCTTTTCTGGCCCACAGCGCATCCTACAGCGCTCCCTGACTCGTGGCGCATCCATGTTATGCTTCTTGGGCCCGCGGCGCTTCCCCCTGCGCTTCCCCAACCTTGCCCCACAGCGCTTCCCGGACCCAACGGCGCATTCCGGGCTCCGCGGCTCCTGGCCAAGCCTCCTCATAGAAAATTGTGTTTAAATAAAACGGCAGTTTATAACGCAAAGGCAGTTTTCTATGAGGAAATTATGTCCGGGATATAGTATCCCTTTTCGGCTTTACTATGAGCCGATTCAGCAGACTGCTGAATGTATGCGATAACAGTGACCTGATTTAAAAGGGGGAACAATGTCCTTTAATATCTCTGACATAATTTTACTGTGATGAAATAAAAGGTTTACTTCTAGGCCACTTAAAACTATAATATTCCAACGAAAAATAGCATTTTGTGATAAAAAGGTTCTCTAACAGTAAACTAGAAAATTAGCTAAATATATTATTATGAGAAAGCGAAGATGTCTACAATGGAAAATTGGAAAGATTAGAAAAAGAGCGGTTTCATTGACATGCAAAAATTACATTATATTTAGATATCTCCGAGGGAGGGGGGAGCAGAGAAATTTAAAACAAAGGGTGTGGGATTATAGAGAAAATAACATTTTTTAAATATCTCTGAGACAAACTTTTATAGTGTTGAAAAATAGTGAAAAAGAAAAGACTAAAAATAACATTGGAAGAAATTGATGGGTAGGTAGGAAAAAATGCTTACATTTGCAAAATTCGTCTGGGCATGGTTGCCCGAAGGACCGGGTAGTGCATGTTGGAGGGTGGAGGGACCGGTGGCGTTACATTCTTGTACAAATTGGGCTGCGGCTTGTACAGGCAGTGTCGGTCTTGTATAGCCGATATTTAGGTTGGATTGGCCAGTGGAGTTGGGGGGCTTTAGCCAGCGACTATACTGCACAACTGACGCGTTCATAGGGGGCGCATTATTGGCCCTCGCTTTCTTAGCGGGTGGCGGCGACACGCATTCTTCATAATTGGCCTTAAAAAGAAGAGAAAAAAGTTAGTATTTGAATAATTTGCCCCTTTATTTTAAGGAAAGAAAGTTATTAACTACAATTTTGTTTAGAAAAGAATTTATCCACTAAGAAGCCCCCTCCCCCAAAACCCAAAAGCAAAGCAAAAAGTAAAATTTACGAGAAATATAGTTGGCTCAGAAATCAAACGTTTTTATTGCACAACATGTGAAAAAATAAATCTTGACAAACAGTACTCTGTAGTCTTAGGATAGAAATCAATGTTTATATTTTTATCATTTAAATGTTCCAGTCTATAGGCTTTAAATAAGATACAAAAATCGTTAACATATAGCTTATATGCCTAAAATTTGCGAACATAGGTAAAAATGTTATTAAATTTACGCATAATAAAGCAATGTATCTTTTTCTTAAACCCACTCCCCTTACTTTTCACGCGAAGAAACAGTTTGTTTTCATTCTACACTGGTGGCGGTAGAATTGAAGGCATTGCCATCCCCTTTACATAATTTACTTACAACGAAGCTGTTAGAAGCAATGTATTGCCCCCTCCCCCCTTTCACATAATATCCTAAATATATTGTTAAACTTAATTTGAAAATAATCTCTTTCATCGGTTCTCCGACAAATACAAGGTTAGGAATCTACAAGCTTAATATACAACAATCTCTTTTTGCTTAAAACTGTTTTAATTTGACGGCCAAAACAAAACCCTTTGACTTTGGCTGCCGCGTTCGTGAACACACCGGAAAAGGGGTGATAGCTAATTATAGGCCTCACATTGGAGTCTTATGTCAAAACCAGAGCGACATTTTCATTAAAAATTGACGGAAGTCAATGGTCGCTTTTAGCTAGGATATAGAACACTTAAAATTGCATAAGTTTAACGAAAAGATTATTATTTCCATTTGCGAGAGTTTTGTTGTAAAACAGTGAGGGGGGGGGTTAGGTTTCGAGGGTAAAAAGAATATATTTACGTTTTCCTAGTGAGTATAAAGATTGTAAAGTGATGTTTGTATGGTTTGGGGGGGGGGGAGGGGTTGGGGGTAAAGGAATATATTTACGTTTTAGCTGAATATACTGGAGGATGTCCAAGGAAAATTCGTTTGAAAATAAAAATGCACTTACATTGCTAATTGCAGCTGCCAAGGCCTCAAGCTCGTCAATAATGTTAATTGTTCTATCCATTTTAGTTGTTTGCACTGTGTCAAAATACTTTCTGATAATTTAATCACATTACATGTCCGTTATATACGAAATCTCAAGGGCTAATTGTTATGTAACGGGGAAAACCATACGTAACAAGCCCTCTGATTGGCTGAGAAGGGGGATGTATCCGACTCGCTGATTGGCTGAGAAGGAAACGCGTGATCTAACTGTTTCCGGGAAACTCATAACATTGAACAATTTTATCCACAACAACAAGTGCAATTTCTGGATCATAGCATTCGCGCCGAGCAACAACAAGAAAGAAGTGTCATTGACCTGCCCCCATTAGACTCAATAATCCATGAACGGGACAAAACCTCTGTTTTTCCATTCTCACTGACAAAAACCATAAAACATCCATAATTTGATGTTGACAATCATGAAAAACATCAAATAAATCGACCAACACACATAACCATCCATGAAAACAGACATAAATGTGACAAAAGTCCTGTTTTTTCATTCTCACTGACAAAAACCATAAACCATGTGGTTCTATGCCCATATATGGTGTTAAAAAAAGTTGTAGGTGGCAGCAGGGGTGAGTCCTGGGGCTGGTACCCCCCCTTCTATTCCCGCTAAAGTTTTGCATATTGTTGCCACTGCGCCACCAATTCACTTCGTGTTTTAAAAGAAGATGTGATCTCAGGATTTCTCGTTTCTCGTTCAACAAAGGCCAGCATATTCGTTCCTTGGTCGTGCGATAGATGGCACCATCCTATTAAAATTGTAAATTTTCAAAGTTTTTAACATCCAATTTAAGATACAAAAGCTGGAAAACACGGGACACGGACACGGTAGGACACGATACTTCTCGCCTGTCACAAATAACAGAATTTCTAGCATTATTAATAAAAAAAAGAGAATGAGAAATTTGCATCATCTCTCTCGTCATCATCTTAGAATGTCGCATCATTTCTCGAAACACAGAGTGAATTGGCGAGTGACCACGTGCGATATTTTCGGCCTGGATTTCTTCCTTTGAGGCTATCTAAAGAATTATTTTAAGCACATATTTTAGATTTTGGTGACTTTGGGTTGTTATTTGTTTTTAACTAGCTTGCAGCTATTTTTTTTTCGTTTTTGTCCATTCTGGACTATGTTAATTGTTTGTGAGATCACGTTCGTTAGGCGTCATATGCATGTTTGGGGCTATAATTTTTTCACGCATAATTGACAATTTCAAATTAAAATAATTCTAAAATGTTATAAATACTTTGTACCCAATAATTTGTCTCATTTACTGTTTTTATCACTCGTCTTAGTCTGGGGCGTCGTTTCGGGGTCGCAAGGGGGGGGGCTGCCCTCCCCCAATAAGGTGGAGAGAAAAAAAATATTAAACGTCCCATGCCCTTTGACTATCCAGATATGGACCCCTCTCCCCCCTCCAATAAAAATGCTGGAGATTCGCCCCTGGTCTTAGTGGAAAACTTACATATGCTTAAAGAAGATATACTTAAGCATATGCTTAAAGAAGAATCTCCCGCTAACAAAATTACAACAGTGAAAGGTCCAAAATACTTCAAGATAAAGTAAATAGCCTCAAAAAGTGTAAAGCTCAAAAGGGAATGAATAAAGAAAATGAAAAAAATAAGCAATTAACTAATCTGATAGTTTTTGCCGTAGCTACCATAAGCATTAAAGTATTTACTTTGAAAGTAATCAAAGCATTGCTGTAAAAAAAAACTAACTAGTTTTGTAACTGAATAGGTGTTGCGGAGCAACACTGCTGCTTTTTCTAGATTCTCGTGATTATTGGAATAGTAAACTTTACAATTTTCAGCTTTTTTATGTAATTTTAAGATTTTTAAACAGGGAAAAGAGATTCATCGGAAGCTTACAAAATTCGTAGTAGGCTTCCAAAAGAAAATGTAAAAAAAAAATCAAAGAAAACAACCTGAACTTCTCTAGCTCCAGAGGTAACATCTTAACAGTCATGTAATTTGGACTCGTATAAGAATATATCATGGTTGCAACAATTGCTGCAACCTAGCAAATAACGACGTTCAGCCCGTAGTAACCGAAAATCTAGGAATTTTTTTTTTAAATAAAACTGTCAAGTGAGAAAAAATTGTCATTTGAAGCTTATTCAGGAACAGTAAATAATAGTTTGATTAATCTTAATGATAAAAATGTTTGCGAATTTTTTTTATGAAAATTGTTCCCTTACCTGAAAAGTGAACTTTGAGTTGTTTCTCCAATGCTCTTAATGAGAATACCAAAGACATTTTCCAATGAAAAGACTATAAAAAAAGCTATTTCCCAAAATCTAGGTAGGGGTATGAAACTAGGGGGCACGGGCATCCCCGAATTGCCGTAAATAGAAGTAGCATGCAGCCAACATGGCAGAGAGAGATTTAAAGAATCAATTCAAAGCTATTGATCATTTCAACGTACTTTTTGTAGGATGCTAAACCTATACTTAATGTTCTATTTTAGCAAAAACTCATGTTAGCTT
The DNA here is from genome assembly GCF_049724085.1 of Artemia sp. Qi Xiang Cuo. Lineage (NCBI taxonomy): Eukaryota > Metazoa > Arthropoda > Branchiopoda > Anostraca > Artemiidae > Artemia > Artemia sp. Qi Xiang Cuo. The sequence continues at coordinate 26,794,110 of NC_142797.1, read as the reverse complement.
CTTTTCTTTTTTGCCAAAGCTGGAAAAAGATCATTTTATGAGGTTTATCATCAATATTTTTAAAATCTAAAAAAGTACAAAAACGAATTTTAAAAAACGAAGTCTTTCTTATGAAAGTAAAGAATTAAGTTGAAACTTAAAATGATCAAAAATTACTGCTTCGTGGTTTACTCAACATATTTTTGAGAAATTGTTTCAAATAGAATGGCCCATGGTATTTGTTGTTATTAGACTATTCTTTCTTTTCTTTTTGCACAAAAAGAACACACCAATGTATGACGTCATCGAGATTCCTTCTGATATATGGTAAATTTATAGCAATTAATATTTCTACCGTGTATAGCAACAATAAATAGATAGAAGTAAAATGAATAAAAAAAAAATAATGCCCTCACTCAAACGCTAGTGTACATGACCGTCAGAGCAAAGAATAACAAAAAAAAATGAAATAAACTTCTAGTGCTTGACACATGGTCATAATGTTGTAGACTACATGTGAAATGTTTTTTCTAATTAATATAATCATTCCCCCCCCCCTTCTTAGGCTTCTTAGGAAAAATTGACCGTCTTCTGTCAGAAAAAGAATAAAGGATATCCAGAGCAATTGGCACTTTCTTGCCGCTAAGGCACAGGTTGTTGTAAATAACTCCTTTAACTTGTGCAACGACTTCATGAGAAAGGCCAAGTTGTGTTTCCTGGCACCGAGTTTCAAGCGGGTTTGACAAAAATCGTTTTCAGGTTCTCCGTCTTCAAACCAGCTAAATATTAAAACATTTTCATCTTACAACTGTAGTGCGTTAAGAATAGCATAGTTGAACACGGGTTCTGAGAAGACATTCACCGTGTTGAACACGGCACTCAAAACGGTAATCTGCTAAACCTGTGTCGAACTCTGTGTTGGATGTGAGTGGCCTGAAAACAAGGCTCTGGTTAAGCAAAACAAATTGGTTATGCTAAGATCAATACACACCGTGGCTATTATAATAGGCGTGATCTTGTGAAGGGGAACGTAATTTGGCATTTTTTGTTTGTTTGTTGGAGCGTACATTTGACGGTTTTTGATCATGCTATATTTTGTTTTGTCCGGGCGTCGCCCTTTCTTTCTTGAAAGTGATTATAATCTAACTTGCATTTCTTGTTTCCGGTATTGCAAGTTTCTTCTTTATTTTTTAAGTTCTTATCAGAATAGAAAAGTAATGTTACTGATACTATGCCTGTTTCAGCGTAGATTTATCTTTGATGCCTGCCTATGGTGGGCCCGTCTCATCACCTTATTTGGTTAAGTAGGGTGCTCAGCTTTATCAAAGCTGAATCTCCGAAGAGAAATGATGATTATCCAGAGAGTAACTATGAATTTCCCCAAGAATGTTTCTCGAGGACATCAGAGTCTCACCTAATGACATTTGCTTGGTCGTTTTCACTCGACACAATGTGATGTCATATCTGAAATTAGTTCTAACGTTTGAATCGGAGACAATAGCAAGACTGCTAGGGAATCCCTCCACCTTCTTTAGATTTTTTTTAAGTTGCGTCCCTATTCTTATGAACAAAAGACAGATGGATACCTCAGATAATTCAAACAGTCTCATAAAATCAACGGAATAAATTGATGACACTGGCTCTGGAGACTGTGGTGCATCAATAGTCTAACAACCTGAAGAAGAATCTTTGCCAAAAGCTACAGTACAAAAAATCGTTATGATTTTCATTAAGGCTTTGTTAGAACTAAACTACATGAAAATAAAAGTGATTAGAGATCTATGATGTCTGGCAACCGTCAGCGGTTTCAGAGGACGGGTGGATTTGACCCCTTTTCAATAGTATCTTTTGAATTCGTAGCGCTAGTAGGGGTTCGAATTCAGAGCATATATGGGAGAAGGAGTTTTGGGAGAAGGGGAGAAGGAGTTTTTTATTTTTTTTTTAAATGTAGATTAAAACAAATTTTAAGATCTAGAGAGGGTGTTGCAATTTTGCTGGTTTTTTATTTTCTTAAGATGAAAATATTAAATAAAATAATTTTCAAAATCTAGGAGGCGATTAAAATTTCTATTGCTTCATTGTAAATTCTTTATTTAATTTCTGTAGCACATGTCCTTGTTGTTTGTTTGTTTTCAACTCCACTACCATAGTTGATTCCTTCATTAATCTTTGACTTGAAATTCAGTTTCACTAAGAATATATATATATATATATATATATATATATATATATATATATATATATATATATATATATATATATATATATATATATATATATATATATATATATATATTATATATATATATATATATATATATATATATATATATATATATATATATATATATATATATATATATATATATATATATATATATATATATATATATATATATATATATATATATATATATTCTCTTATGTTACTATTTATTCACTCGGTTCTTCTACGCACTTCATTGTGACTTCTAGACATCTTCCGTTTGGTAATGACCTAAAGGAAACGGCATAAACGTAACAATTTATTCCTATCTAGACACAAACAACAAAATCAAAGCATACAACACATGGTCCACTGTCGAAGCTCTTGAAAACGCATTGGTAATAATACAAATAGAAAGCGTTTCTCCTAAGGTCAACAGACGTTGGGGACATTTAGAACAATAGACCTCTTCACAGATTCTAATTTCTTTAAGAATTCCATAGAGTTGAGCAATAATGCCATGCGTACAAGTACATGCTTCTATGACGTTCTCCGAAAAGTTGATTTACATATATATATATATATATATATATATATATATATATATATATATATATATATATATATATATATATTCTATATATTATATATATATATATATATATATATATATATATATATATATATATATATATATATATATATATATATATATATATATATATATTTTTATATATATTTTATATTTATATATATATATATATATATATATATATATATCTCTCTCTCTCTCTCTCTCTATATATATATATATATATATATATATATATATATATATATATATATATATATATATATATATATATATATATATATATATATATATATATAAATGTATATATATGCATAGATATATATCTTCTTTGCAACAATTGTTCTCTTTTGTTGACAATACGGTTCAAATAAGCCCTCTTCCGATATTCTGCAACCACTAATTTCATATATTCACTCCTGGGGAAAAAACGAAAGGAGACACACCAGTGCTACCCATGAAAATTTAATTCCCGTTAATGTTCAAGATGAGGAACTGTAAGCGTCCAGTAAAGACCTTTTGAAAAAAAAGTGATTTTAACGGTGTACGGTACTCCTATTTCAATTTGGCGGCCATTCTGAGAGGTCTCATGTATTTTTTGGATCTCTTAATAAGTTTTTCTCCTAATGAGAAATTACTGATCAGCTATATCTGAATAAGAACTGTGGTTTTCAAAATAATCTTACATGGAAAATATTGGTCACTAGACAGTTTCTTTAAAAACTATTTTATGAGTTTCGACTATTATGGGCCACACCTCACTCTTCCCTAGATTGCAACTATTCCTGCAACAATGATACTTCCAGCTCACCCTTTCTGTCCTTTTCTTTCATATTGATAGCTATAGAATCATTCATTGCCAAAAATCAGAATCTGTGTTGAGGTATATCGAAAACATTTCATATGATGGTGATGGATGTCCCTTGGGCTCAGTATCGGAAGTCTGTTGTCTTTAAATTGCAAGTGGAAACAGGAACAGAACAGCTTTTTTTATATTCAATTTCTTATGGTTTTAGCATACCGAAGCGTTTTATTGTTGCAATATTAAGCGAAAACTTTATGTAACTTAGGATAAATAAGAAGCCTTAATATAGTTCCCAAAATCTGACAACTATATGTATAGCCTATTAATTATTCCCAAAGCGGTCTGTCTGCCGCCTAATTCAGTGACTTCGCTGAGACGAGGGTTGAAGGAATCTAGATCCTCCCAAAATTTTCAACATGCTCATCGAAACCACCAAGAGAGATGTGTGCGTTTTATTAAACGATTCATGATTGTCGGTGTCTTGAACCCCAAAAGATTAAAAAGCCGGATGGCGCAAATTTTTTCTTTTGTTTTATTAGGTTATTACGGCCTGTAAGAGAACCTAAAATATGAGATGCAAATGTAAATAGGAGATGGAACTTTTTATTATTTTGTTTTAAATTACTTTTTTTTTTACCCAATACTGTCGTGTTTTGACCATAGCTGTTCAATCCAAACTGGCAAAAATCGACTGTATGACCTTAAAATAATGGCGATGGAGAGAAGCTAACATGAGTGATAGAATACTAGCAATGAAAGTTATTGGTTAATAAGCCGCATCTTCATAATAAGGTTATAATTTTTTTTAATATGTTTTCAAGTGAAATTACCAATAGGCTCAATCATATATACCAACAATTCCTGTTTTCTGTTGCAATTAACTTTCATCGACACTTTCAAACAACGCTCACAATTTTGTCCAGTATTGCCAATATAGAACAAAACAAGTTACATGAATATTCCTTCACAAATTGCGCTTACAGCTATTAATTTTATAATGGCATGTAATTAAAAGTTACAATTAGATCAACTACAAATAATGAAAGTTAATTAAAAACAATGGAAGAAAAAGCATTCATCTTCTACGAATCTACCACTATAGCTATTGTAGAGGTACACACATACTTCTTATTCTTCTGTGTTTCCGCGTCCCTGAAATAGAGAAGTACTTGAAGCCAATATAATTCATTCAGAAGACAATTTGGCTAAGTCCATAGAAAACATTAAATAGAATAAAAAACAACAGTCGTTGGTACTTGTCAGTTATTGGAAACGCATTCAAAAATTACGCTCTGTAAGACAAAAACCTGGGTAAAATTCTAGTTTAGGTACTTTTGGCTATCTTGGAAAGAGGTTAGGTTAGGAAAATGAAACTTTCACGAATGAATCCAGGACCAAAAACGTACACTGGGAGGATAATGCCAAGCTATTTTATAAGCCCTCTCCTGATTTTTAAGTCTTAGAAGTTTGCCTACTTGACAAGTATATACCTATTTAAATTTTCACAAAACAACATTATACTTTAATTTTCACTTTTGAGTTTCTTTTTCTCTAGGTTTAGTTTCAAAAATGCAATTCCTGCTATTTAAGCCGAAATTTGAACCACATCAATGGTTTTTTTTTTATTTTGGGAATTGTACTTGCAGATCTTTGAAACTGCATAAATTGAGATTGAGCTGAAAATAGTTTGAAAAATTAGCTGAAAAATAGCTGAAAAAAGTTGTGTAGCTGAAAATAGTTTTCTTGTGCTTCATTTAAGCAGAAGAACTATTTTGTCAGGTTTCACTTTTATAACACAATTATTTTTAAAGGTCATGTAAGGTCAGTGCCTTCTAGAGGGAGAAGGAGGGGAGGTAGGCACTTCAAAAATACCTTCCCAGGTCATATTTTCAGTCTGTAGATCCATCCCTGAAAGTTTCATTTTCCTAGCCAAAGCCCTTCCCAAGATAGCCAAAAGTAGCTATACTAGAATTTTGCCAAAACCTGTTTGCCTATATTCAGTTTTGAATGTATAGTGGTAAAGGATACTGTTTAACCCTAACCAAGAGTGTTGAAATGAAGATTTGGGATTTGCCAAGGACTAAAAAAGAGGCAATTAAATATTTCCAGGATAAAGGGTTGTTACCCAAAACAAAACAGTGCATCAATGGACAAAACATGACTTAATACTCTCACATTAAAAAATATTATTGTAAGTTTTCAAACAGTTCGTGGTAACGAACTGTCAGTAAGGAGCGACCCGACTGAATGGTAACTAAAACCTTGAAAAACACAATTTCGATACGAATAGATGCATCAAAAGGATCAGATTTTTAATGCTGATTTCAAATCTATATGCCTAACTTACATCAAGTTTAGTCCTACCTATCAAAAGTTACGTGCCTGAGAAAATTTGGCTGATTTTCGAAAAAAGGGGGAAAGACCCCCTAAAAGTAATAGAACCTTAATGGTTCACACCATCATAATCACATAAAATCACACCATCATATTCAGCGTATCAGAAAACCCTACTGCGGAGGTTTCAAGCTCCTATCTACAAAAATGTGGAGTTTTACATTTTTTGCCAGAAGAAAGATCACGGATGCGTGTTTATTTGTTTGTTTGTTTGTTTGTCTTTTTTTTTGTTTTTTTTCCCAGGGGTGATCGTATCGACCCAGTGGTCCTAGAATATCGCGGGAGGGCTCATTCAAACGGAAATTAAAAGTTCTAGTGCCCTTTTTAAGTGACAAAAAAATGGAGGGTAACTAAGCCCTCTCCCACACTCATTTTTTTCCCAAAGTAATCCGATCAAAATTTTGAGATAGCCATTTTGTTCAGCATGGTCGAAAATATGATAACTATGTCTTTTAGGATGACTTAATCCCCCGAAGTCCCCGGGGGAGGGCTGAAAGTTCTGAATTTTACTCAATGTTAACATATAGTATTGGTTATCACGTTTCAGATAGGATTTCAGGCGTTTTCAGAGAGGATATTTTTTTGTCGTAGGGGGGGGGGAGTGGGTTGGGGGTTATGTGGGAGGATCTTACCATGAAGGAATTTTTCATGGGAAAAGGGACATTGCTATGAAGTGGGCGCCGGATTTTCCAGCATTATTTAAATAAAGATCAGAAATTATATTTATAAAAAAAACAAGTTTTTTTAACTGAAAGTAAGGAGCAGCATCAAAACTTAAAACGACAGGAAACATTACGTATATGATTAGGTTCATCCCCTGGTCAATACCTCGCTCTTTAAGCCAAAGATTATTTAGTACTTTTATAAGAGATCTTTATTCTAATAAACGGCAGTTGTGATTAAGGAGTAATTTTTAAATAATTGGAACAAAATTCGAATTTTAGCTTAAATGGCAAGATATTGTCTAGAGAGCGAACCCTCTAATATACGTATTAGAAATATAAGAATATAGAGGTTCGTTACGTAAGTTAATTCGTAAGTTCCGTATATTTATTACTAATAAAAACCTTCGTAAATAAAATTAAACAGGTTTCGAGAAAGCCATTTAACCAAATAAAAGTAAAATTGATATGTCTTTTTTTTAATTATTGATGTACGGTGATCCAAACTCAAAACCTCCATTAATTCAAAAACGTTCAAAAATTAAATAAAAAAAACAAGTTTTTTTTACTGAAAGTAAGGAGCAACATTAAAACATAAAACGAACAGAAATTATTCCGTATGAAAGGGGCTGTCCCCTCCTCAACGCCTCGCTCTTTAGGCTAAAGTTTTTTATTGTTTGAAAAAAATAGAGTCGTGAGAAAGTCAAACTTTGGCGTAAAGAGCGAGGGGTTGAGGAGGGGACAGCCCCTTTCATATACGGAATAATTTCTGTTCGTTTTAAGTTTTAACGTCGTTCCTTACTTTCAGTTAAAAAAACTTGTTTTTTTTATTTAATTGTCTTACAGAACTGGATATCTGGGCGGTCTCATTTCAAAGATTTTATGCAGTAGATCCCATTATTCTGTAAATAAAGTATTGTATTTTCATCATATTTTGGTATATTTCATTGGGACTACCCATTGAAAAACCGGTTTTTGTCTTACAGTGCACAGCGTAATTCTTGAGTGTGTTCCCAATAACCAACAATTACCCAGACGTTATTTGTTTTGAATTTGATACACTAATCGCGTGGAGAGCAAAATGACCAGGGTTTTGGTAGTTTTTTTTTTATAAGTTTCAGCATCAAAAATGTAGTTAATTTGAATATTAAAATGAGCATCAGTCAAATTGGTTAAAAAAAGTAGGTATGACAACAAGGTGAAATTTTTTGTCATTTTTTACGATAACTCCATAAAAATCGAAATTAATTTATTGCGTTTTAAATATATATGTTTTCAAAAAATATACATTTATAAATGTACAAAGCAATGGTTCAATCTCGCATTCTGGAGGTAAAACCACTAAATTTGCAAATACGTGGACTTTAGGTTGACTTTTTAAAGGCTCATTTTATTCATATACAGTGAAATTTTTTTAGAGTATAAAACTACTAAATATGTGTGCTGTGAATTCTGCAATTTTGCATTTGATTGAATTGACAGGATTGTTTCTCAAAAACCAAAAGAAACATACTAAATAAGAGGAAAATCTAAAATAGAGCTTAACGTATGGCATTATTTCATACCTATTACCTCATTCGATTTTTTTGTGTAACTTTTCGGATTTGAAGTTAATCGTTTCTCTGCTCTATTTTTTCTCAGAGCACACCGTTTGTAAATACTTTCTGAACCAGCAAGAAAAATAATTTTAGAGTTAAAAGGGTTGAAAAAAACTCAGTTAATTTTAACATTTTTTTCAAACATTGCACAGCATGGTGATTTTTGACTATTTATCTTCTAATGGATCCAATCATCCAGCCTACCCATCACTCAGCTGACATCCACGGTGCATTGTAGCTTCAAATTTTGCATTGATGTAATTATCAGTCTGTTCTACTATTCTTATTCTGATTTCTACTATCTACTACCATCTACTATTCTTATTTCTATGCTGTTAACAAGAGATGTCAGCCAGTTTAAATAGTATTGAATTTAATTTCATACCCAAATCACCATTATAATCATAGCAATACTTTACAACAGTTAACAAATATTATTGATAAAATCACGATTATATTTGATAAAGAAAGAAAAACGAGCAAAAATGGGGTTTTTATAGGCCAAATGAAGATACTGAAAAAACGAAGCGAATATTTCGAGAGGACAAACGCCTCTCTTCTTCAGCGCGAAACGAAACGATGTATCAATAAAAGCCAAAAATTAAAAGAATTAAAACCAAATACCTAACAACCATAAAAGCGAGTTATTCGCCAATATCCGCGATTTGCACAAAATCCAAAAAATATGATCTGCCATCGACGGACACTAGCGAACAACTGAACAAAAGAAAGAAATCAATTCATTCACTCAAAAAACATAACGAACCAGCAATTAAATAAGTTGGAAAACTATGTCATTTGATTTCGGATTTTAATTAAGGCATTTCTTGCAGACACCCTTTGAGACCTAAGGGGTTGTTCACTTGTTTGATTAGATGACTGGGAAAGTGGTTCAAGGTTTATTTCAGGGATCACTAAAGTATCGGCTTCTCTTTTGAGAAAACCGAAATATGACTCATTTATTCTTAAATCACCGGAATCTCTGTTTAAAGCTAGACCTAAATGTTGGTATTTATAAATTTCAACAGCTTCTCTGTAGTGCTGGACAATACCCTTATCATTCGAAATAAGACTAGCTTGATTAAACAAAATAGTATGGTCTGGTTTTTCGAAAATGTGCTCTGCAAGGGCATAGTCAAAATTTTCCGGTTTTTTCCGCTTTTTAAGTGTATTATTAATTGAGCTAGAATGCTGAGTTAATCTATCTGTTAGTCGCTGATTAGTTCTTCCAATATACCAAAGACCACACGAACAAGGAATTCTGTAGACACCGGAGTTTTCACCTATCGGGATAGGGTCTTTTCCTTGATAAATTTGGGAGCTCAATTAATAATACACTTAAAAAGCGGAAAAAACCGGAAAATTTTGACTCTGCCCTTGCAGAGCACATTTTTGAAAAACCAGACCATACTATTTTGTTTAATCAAGCTAGTCTTATTTCGAATGATAAGGGTATTGTCCAGCACTACAGAGAAGCTGTTGAAATTTATAAATACCAACATTTAGGTCTAGCTTTAAACAGAGATTCCGGTGATTTAAGAATAAATGAGTTATATTTCGGTTTTCTCAAAAGAGAAGCCGATACTTTAGTGATCCCTGAAATAAACCTTGAACCACTTTCTCAGTCATCTAATCAAACACGTGAACAACCCCTTAGGTCTCAAAGGGTGCCTGCAAGAAATGCCTTAATTAAAATCCGAAATCAAATGACATAGTTTTCCAACTTATTTAATTGCTGGTTCGTTTTGTTTTTCGAGTGAATGAATTGATTCCTTTCTTTGTTCAGTTGTTCGCTAGTATCCGTCGATGGCAGATCATATTTTTTGGATTTTGTGCAAATCGCGGATATTGGCGAATAACTCGCTTTTATGGTTGTTAGGTATTTGGTTTTAATTCTTTTAATTTTTGGCTTTTATTCATACATCGTTTCGTTTCGCGCTGAAGAAGAGAGGCGTTTGTCCTCTCGAAATATTCGCTTCGTTTTTTCAGTATCTTCATTTGGCCTATAAAAAACCCATTTTTGCTCGTTTTTATTTATTTATGTGATATCAGGCCAATGTGGTTTAAGAAATTATCTTCGTCATGCTTATGGGGAGCATTCAACCAATGTTGTCACTACATTCATATCTCTTGTGAGAAAAAAAGCTAATTTGATTAATCAACAATATTTTCTTCATAATTGTAAAATGAACCGTATTTTACCCAAGTGAATGCGACCTTCACTTCACTTAAACACACGTAACGAACGGCAATTTACAGAACGTATAGGGTTTGGTATTTTAAATCATGTTATTAGCGACTGCAAAAGCAAGCGCTACCGGTTAAATCAGGATATTTTCAGGCTAGAGCAAAAAGTATTATGTACGCTATCTTATGCTGATTTTCTTCAAATTAAGGCTATTGCTGAAAATTCTTTTCAGCATGATTTTAGGATTTCTAGACAAAGACTTTCCGAGAAATTACACCGTTTAAAGTTTGAAAAACTCTCTAATAATCCACCTTTTGTCCCAAATGCGTTTCCTGGTCCTGCTGTGATAAATCTCAGCTCCACGCCCCTTACAACAGAGCAAAATCAGGTTCTATCGAAAGGATTCAAATTTTCGATAACCCCTTCGAAAATACCTTATAGTGAAATTATTGCGAACACAGAGGGTGCTTTTCATGACTCTCGTGCGGAGATTGGAGAGATTGCTGAGGTTAGAGCGCAATTTGTTGAAAGTTTGTTGGATTCACCTTCTATTAATAATCGAAATTTAAAAAATTTTAGTAAAAATGAACACTTGGTCTTACACGCACTACAAAAAGATCATTCCAGAATTATTACGAAAGCCGATAAAGGCAATACTGTTGTTGTATTAGATTCAGATGATTACGACAAAAAAAATCAGAGAAATTTTAAATGATTCTAACACATATGAACAATTAGCTACCGATCCCACAAAAAATTTGTACAGGAAGTCCGAAAAGAGCTGTCTTATCTAAAAGGAAAAGGTGAAATTACAGATCAGTTGTACAAAAGGTTTTACCCACGCGGTTGTACGTCCCCTCACTTTTATGGTCTTCCTAAAGTTCATAAGCCCGGTAATCCACTTCGACCCATTGTTTCTTCTTTTAATTCTCCTACAGCAAAAATAGGAAAATTCTTATCAGTGATATTTCGCCCACTTATTCAGGCTCAAAAATCCTATATTAAAAATTCCACTGATTTCGTTTCCAAGGTAAAGCAAGTTTCTGTTAAACCAAATACAAGAATTGGCAGTTTTGATGCAGATTCAATGTATACCAATTGTGATCCTCAAAAGGCCGAACTGTTTTTGGAGCAAAAACTTAACTCTAACCCATCTATATCAGAAAATTCTGCTCTTTCGAATCAGACACTTCTTTCGCTTACAGCCCTTTGTAATAGAACTTCTTTTTACTTTCATTATAGAGGCATTTTTTATAGACAGAAATATGGGCTCTCCATGGGTGCCCCCTTTCTCCAATACAGGCTGATATTTTCATGGAAGACCTTGAAGAAAGGGCTATTTTGCATGGTTCTTGTAAGCCTGAGTTTTGGGTTCGTTTTAAAGATGACATTTTTTATTTATGGGAGCATGGTGACGAGTCTCTGGGTTCTTTTCTTCACTTGCTCAACTCCTTGGATCCAAAACTGAAATTTACTCAGGAATCAGAGATAGAGAGGCGTCTTCCTTTCTTAGATGTTTTGGTGCACCGAAATGATTCATGTTTCGAGTTTAGTGTATATTGAAAACCCACACATAATGACCGTTACTTAAGTTATTCCTCCAATCATTCTCCTGCTGTGAAAAGAGGAGTTGTCACTTCTCTAGTTGATAGAGCTTTGAAAGTTTGTTCAACACGTTTCTTGGATTTAGAACTCAACCACCTTAGAGATATTTTATTTGGGAATGCTTATCCAATTAGTTTAATAAATTCTGTAATTGCAAAACGCATTAAAAGATTATCAGATAGTTCCACAGAAAACACAAATCAAAGGGAAAATTCAGTTTATCTTGGTCTCCCATACATTAAAGGGATTTCAGACCACATTTCAAAAAATCTAAGGAAAAATAACATTTACACTTATTATAGACCCAGAAAAACTATCAAGTCCCAAATTTATCAAGGAAAAGACCCTATCCCGATAGGTGAAAACTCCGGTGTCTACAGAATTCCTTGTTCGTGTGGTCTTTTGTATATTGGAAGAACTAATCAGCGACTAACATATAGATTAACTCAGCATTCTAGCTCAATTAATAATACACTTAAAAAGCGGAAAAAACCGGAAAATTTTGACTATGCCCTTGCAGAGCACATTTTCGAAAAACCAGACCATACTATTTTGTTTAATCAAGCTAGTCTTATTTCGAATGATAAGGGTATTGTCCAGCACTACAGAGAAGCTGTTGAAATTTATAAATACCAACATTTAGGTCTAGCTTTAAACAGAGATTCCGGTGATTTAAGAATAAATGAGTCATATTTCGGTTTTCTCAAAAGAGAAGCCGATACTTTAGTGATCCCTGAAATAAACCTTGAACCACTTTCTCAGTCATCTAATCAAACACGTGAACAACCCCTTAGGTCTCAAAGGGTGTCTGCAAGAAATGCCTTAATTAAAATCCGAAATCAAATGACATAGTTTTCCAACTTATTTAATTGCTGGTTCGTTTTGTTTTTGTTTTTCGAGTGAATGAATTGATTCCTTTCTTTTGTTCAGTTGTTCGCTAGTATCCGTCGATGGCAGATCATATTTTCTGGATTTTGTGCAAATCGCGGATATTGGCGAATAACTCGCTTTTATGGTTGTTAGGTATTTGGTTTTAAATCTTTTAATTTTCGGCTTTTATTGATACATCGTTTCGTTTCGCGCTGAAGAAGAGAGGCGTTTGTCCTCTCGAAATATTCGCTTTGTTTTTTCAGTATCTTCATTTGGCCTATAAAAACCCCATTTTTGCTCGTTTTTCTTTCTTTATGTGATGTCAGGCCAATGTGGTTTAAGAAATTATCTATTATATTTGATAGTATCCCTCTACACCAAATTTAGACCGAAAAATCTTATTTGGTACTGTCTTAGTTCAAAGATTTTGTGTTAGATTATTCCCTAAACGCTATAAATTATGTTATCTTTTTTGTCGATTTTCCCTAATTAAACCTGGATGGCAAAAGATAAAACAATTTTGAAAAAAGAATATTTATCTTTATTGAATTTTCTTCTTCTCTTTTCTTCGTCTGTTCAACTGAATTTTAGATACATCGATTGCAAAGGTTGACCTTATACTAGTTACTGGACTAAAGAGCTTTATACAAGGTTGACATTTATGTATAACATCACATCAGAAACACACTGCTGTAACACTTTTCGTGACAGACAGGCCAGATCGTTGCTTGTGTTTTCGGCCATTCAATAAAGAGTCAGAGGAACGCCTCTAGAAATGCTTTAGAACCAAAAGCTGTGATTTGGTTCTGTATCACCGTCTGCCATTTAAAAAAAAAATAAAACTGTTTCCTATCTTTTGTTTATTTACTAGATACTTTTAGTTCTGATGCTAGAAAGATATCGCTGACGTTTTGCAAATATAATAATACAAAATTGTGTTTTATTACTATTACATTGGGATCGTATGAAAAAAAATATATAAAATTTGTTCTGGTTCTTTACGGCGGAGTCAATAATTGGCAAATCGACCTGACTCGTATGCCAAATATCCAATAAAAATCTGTGAATTATAATCGCACTTTCACAGGTGTAAAGTTTTAATTTCTAAAGACGGGATTAGAGCTAATCAATTTGAAGTGCATGGCCAAGTTAAAAGCTGGTGAACCGATCCATTTCTAATCCCTAAAATTCAATAAAAATCTGAAAAATACCTATACTTTTCATTTTTTTTTCTTAATGTTTCATTCTCAGAAATTTTTTCTTAATTTAATAATTTTTGGATTTTTTGGACAATTTTTTTTTGAAAAATTTTGAATAAAAGAATACATTTTTTAATATGAAGTCTTATTATCAAATTTAAATTCTCAGGACCGGGCTGGGGCTTGTCAATTTGAAATTAATCTTAAAACAAAACACTTTTGGCTACTATAGAAGTTGTTTCTTTTTTTGTAGCAGTAAACTCCCCAAATAGGTTTTAGGAATAAATATGGTAACCCTGCTCCGAAGTTGAAATGCATGACACCATTGCTCTTTAATTAAAAATTTCGCCTGAATTTCAGTTCATATCTATAGCAAGGCCTTTTGGCTGAGAACTAAGACTACTTACAAAATAAAGCTTCATACCTAATCTTAAGTAGCCTATACTGATATTCACTCTATCCATAGCATAGACCTTTCTAACCTGAACTGAAATTTCTGAGAAATAAATTTTGAAAACCTTCACCGGCACCTAAGTAACCTGCACCGATATTCACTCGAATATCAAACGATGTCGTGTCGATATCAATCGAAATCGTATTGGTTGATGTCTATATCGTATATCGAATAGCGTAAACTAGACCTTTTTGCCCAAGTTGAAACTTCTCATAAAGTAGATTTCCACGTAAATACTAAGGATATAGGTAGTTTTTCAACCCCAAGGATAATGTGAGTTCTCACTCCCCTCTTTTTCCCCTTCAAACTATAAGTAAACCTATCTTTATATCTTGATCTTTCTGTGGTACAGTAAGGTACAGTAGGCATGATAATCAATAATAGTCGATAATCACCTCGTGAAGATTTTTCGCTATACCAGGATTTCTGTCATGCAAGCCGAACATAAAGATCGTATTTAGTTACATCACGCAGTATAGCTAGAAATCGAATTAATTGTTTTCCTTATAAAATGGTCATAGAAACAATTGATGGAAATTAAATATTAGGGATAAGATTTTATCAGCAACCTTCAAGATGAACAAAGTGTGAAAAAAATAGTTCAATAGTAAAGATTTGTAATAAATTTATTGAAAATGTTTATATTAAAACTGCATTTCTAAAAACATAGTATTCTTATGGATAAGAAACAAACAGCTTAGTTTTTAACACAGTTTTTATCATTAGCAGTATGATCTTTCCCTATCTCACCCCTTATAAAAACCCGGACCGAGGTGCGAGTGCTCCAGAGAACCTATAAACATAAACGGCATTACATCTTTTCACGGATAGACAAAGAATAATGACCTACGGAACAAGTACTGACAAAACCACTTGGCCGGCTCAACCAATAAGTGGACAATAAGTGCACAAATAAGTGGGAGGAGCTTTTTGTTCGCACCGAGAATAAAGAGCCAGAAATCATCTGCGATAAACTTACTGGATAATTATATAAACTGTGGTTTTTAAGTTCCGCAGAAAGATTTTATTTTACATTCTAACGTTTAAGAATTCTAAAGTTTTATTCAGTTTTATTAATCGAATTCTATCGTTTTATTCCATTGTGAAATTAGAATGTAATAGAATAATATATTTAAATAGGAGACCAAAAAGTACATAAAAAAAAAAACATCTTTTGCCCCCTGGCTCCATATTTGGTCTATTCTTACCTGAAAACTGGCATTCTCTATGATTTTCTTCTGGTTGTTACAAGAATAATTAGGTAAACATTTCTGTGCAAAGTTTCTGCGGACGGTGTTGCCATGTTGAACCATGAAACAAAACAAAAATAAGGAGAAGCTAATTCTATGAACTTGGCGATGCTTTTCGCTTGTAGATATGAAGAATTTTTTTTTCCCCAGAATGTTAATCACACGTTTTTCCTGTTTGCGCAATTGGGTTGAGATGATTAACTTATTTTCTACTGGTTTTCCATGCACGCTCCTTATTTTCAAACTTGGTGCCAGTAATTGTCAAAATCACTTAACTACATATAAAGGTCTTTTCACTAAAAATTGAGTTTAGGTTGTTTTTTTTTATAATTTAAGACTTAAATGGCTTTGGAAATTTCCACTTGACTCATCTGAAGAATCAAACTTCATTTTTACTATCCTTAGTTCTTCAAGTAACATACTTTAAGGTACACCTAGTCAGGTGTACTTTAAGTTAAGGTACAACCCTAGTCAGGGTTGCCAAATTCAATGTAGACTGTAGCGTCTTCTTTTTCCAAATATGACACATTTGATATCGCGCGTACTGACCCTGGGAATATACGTCAGAACCTTAGTTTAGTTGCTAGTGGTCGGACAAAAAAACAAGGTATTTCCATAGGCTTCTCGTGATGTGTACATCGGAATCGCGCGTGCGCTAAGGCGGAGTAGGAATCGTGTGTAGTTTTAAATCTGTGTCACTTATTTTTAATGGAGAGTATATCTTTTGTCGATACTGTATATTCTGTCTACTATGGGTACACCAAAGGCCTCAGAGTCTGACCACTCCCCAAAAGGTCATGGTTTTGTGATGTTTCCCTAACTACTATAGTTTCACATAATTCCAATCGTTTTCCAATCGTTCTGAGGAATCTTCTCGAGCCGTGACATAAATTCTTACGTATGTATCTACAGTGTCTAAATAGAATAAAAAAAAAACATTTAGACTGAAAATTAAATTAAAATGATAATCAGATACGGGTCTTTTTGTTGCCCATCTGAAATCTCCAACATGGAATAAAGAGAATTAAGCTGCTTACCATGTCCTTAATTTCTTACGAAGACGAATTCGTTGTAGTGATTCCATCGATTTTCTTCAGAGTCCATACCAGGTTTAAGGTCATTGGGTCCAATCGATGCTGTACCTGAACCACAGGAGGCCACGCAGCTGAAGCCTGCTTCTTGAAGCATGTCAAAAGCCTGAAAATTATAAAATTAGGCTATTATATCTAATAATTACCATTGGGGTAATTACGTATTATAGCGACCACGCCAAAGAAGTGAAGTAAGGCTAATCCTAACAAAATATACCAAGATATAATGAAAATATAATTCTTTAGTAACAAAATGATGGAAAATACAACAGAGAATTATGAAAAGTAGGCCGTCCGGAGCGCATTATACTAAATAACTAACCTAACCTAGCCACCTCTATATTTTAAATATTTCATTTAAATATATTCGATTATATATTTAATTATATTATATATATTTAGTTGTTTATATATTTAACTAAAATATACCTGCTTAGCTAACCTAACCACCTCTATGTATTAACTATTAATTAAAACATCTCGCTCTTGCTGAGCTGATTTTCCCCCCCTGGACACTGGAAAACCGGGTTCATTACAGATTAAGAAAAGAGCGTGGTTGCTAGAACACGTAAATACATGGGCGTAGGGAGGGGGTGCAGGGGGGGGCATCTTCCCCCCTAGACCTTCAAATTTACATTAGATATGGCTGAAAAAGCAGATGGTTTGGAAAAAGCAGTTGATAAAACTCCATCGCACTAACAACTGCCCCCCCCCCTAGACAATATGCTGCCTAATGCTGCCTACGCCCATGCGTAAGTACCACCGATTGTTATACACCCAGAAGGGCTATTCCAGTAAAATGTTTGATGAAAATGTTGAAGCTTCATTTCCTGGTAATTTTGACGATATGTTGTATTGCTTTTTATTCTTTCTTTTTTACATTATTAATTACTTCAATACAGACGATAAACCATGCTAACTCGTTTGCAACCTAAGATTTATTTGGCAGGCGCTCAATTTTCCTCCGTCACTTGTTATAAATTTAATTTTATTAGTTCGTAAATTTACCTATCCTTGAAGATTTGTTTTTCCTCAAGTTTTTGTTATATTAAAATGAGTACTGTGGTTCTCAAAAAAAGAGGAAACAATTAATATCACAAAATTTACTTCAATCTATTGAAATAACAGGCATTTTTCAGAATTGTTCTATAATAAATCTAACTTGACTGACTTTTATACTTTCTCTGGTCCTTGGAGGCTTTGGCAAAATTCCAAGGAGAAAGTGACCTTCTTTGCCCAAGCTGAGTATGATGAGAATAGAATTGCTTTATAAATTATAAGGAATCTGGTTTTGGAGCAATATATGAAATGTTGCTCAACTCAGGCGTGTGCTAGGGTGAAAAAATCTTAGAAGTAAAGAATTGTTCGGCGAATAGCCAAAGGATTCTTTAACATCAATTATCTAGGGCGTATCCAGGATTTTTGTTGGAGGCGAAGGGGTACAAAAGAACTTTTTAAAATGCATAAGAAAATTGTACCCATTTTTGTTACTTTTTTACTTCCTATTAATTCGAGTCTGGGGAGACCAAAAATTACATTAAATTTGAAAGATTCTATCGCTTAGTACCCCATATCACTATTCTATCACTTAATACCCCATATCCCCCCTAATCGAGGCCAGAATGGGTAAAAATACCATTTGTGGAATTATAAAAATATAATGCATAATTGAAAAAAAAAATAAATGGGGAAATAGGATACTAAGTGATGGAATTTTCCAATCCTGTTGTCATTTTTGGTCTCCCCAGGGTTGAACAAATAGGAAACGACCTTTCAATCCAAAAAATATTGCAGAAACTAATATGCTGATTTTTCATCCCCCTCTGTACTTGGATGGAAGTGGGGTATTAAGCGATGGAATTTCCGCATTCTGAGGTCATTTTCGGTAACCCTGGATTCGAAACAGTTGGAAACGACCTTTTAACCCAGAAAATTTGCAGAAATATAAATTAGAGATCCCCCCTTTTCCCTCTTTTCCCTGAAAAAAGGGTATTTCTTTGGCCAATTTTCGGTATGTTATTAAGCATTTTTTTTGGGGGGGGGCCAAAAACATTTCTGCTGCTCAAACGTTGAGGTTTGGCCTTTTTTTTCGTAGTTTTACTGGACTACCTGGTTTTTCCCTTAGGGAAGGTATGCGAATGAAAGCTCGGCAAATTAACGTAGAACTACTGCCGTACAAAACGAAACAAGTGGAATATTTCCCCTATATCCTGCGTAAAATTTCCTTCATAGTCTACGGCTACAAGTAGAAATCCTGTGCCAAGATTCACTTTTATTTTTTTAGCTAATTTATATTCCATCACCTATTTCGACAGGGGCGTAATTCCGTCAAAATCCTACTTGTCCTGGGCACGGAAATTTTAGGGGCGCAGAATTTCAAATAAATAATATAACGGTTATAATCATTTTACAAGAATTATAGAACGGTTATAAGAATTTCAAACAAATAATACAACTGTTATAAAAATTTTGTTTTTTGAAATTTGATTTTTATAAAATAACGTAGAGGACGCAGTTGGCAAAATTTTGTTGATAAATGGAATTTTTTCTAAAATTTGAAAATTTTTGGGAGACAGGGTGAGGGGGCCTATCAAGATTTTTCCCCGGACACAAGAGAGGCCAGAACCGCCACTGTACATGAAATAATTTTTGGAACTATGCATAACACCTCAACCTATGCAATATTGCAGGACTCTAGAGTTGAAAACTTTAGACCAAATCTTAATTTAATGATTTCCGAATATCTTAGAACGCACGTTTTTTAGTGCCAGTTCATTTTTTACTGCTCTATTTTAAGCAGTAAAAATGAAATTTTTTCAGTAAAAATTTCCCTGCTATTTGAGCAGGAAAAGTTCAAGTTCAAGTTCTTTTAAAGCGGGAAAAGCAAAGTCTGGTTGCTCTTTCTGCCCATTTGTAAAACTAGACTTTACTGGCTTTGATTTCAAAATAAATTTAGATTTTTGCGGAGAATCTGATATGGGAATTTGCTTTGAAAAGTAAAGACTGGCCTTTTAGGAGAACAGCCAAACACTATTTAATATAAATTAAATAAAAGTTTTTTTATGCATTTCTTCATAAAGAAGATAACTTTTTCCCTTCATTAAATCTTTTACTTGGTTATCCTTGAGAATTTATCAGCGAAATCTATATGGAGTAAAACTACAGGAACAGCGTGTGACCTATCTCACGACCGTAGTATACATATGTCGGTAAAAACCTCTTATTCAGATCAGACGTTAAGAACAACATATCAAGGCAAAGAAAAGTTTCCTCAATGGTTGAATTGATATTTTAATATAGGTAATTTTAACATGTCCTAATATTAGAGCTGAACAAACAACATTGATAGGGTATAGCTTCAAAAACGAAAGAAAGAGAATTTATATGGAAAATATAATAAAATAAAGACAAAATCAAGACGATTTTAAGATTTTAAAGATAAGGGAATGAGTGCAAAGCCCCCTTATTCTTAATAATAATAATAAAAAAGCCCCCTTTACTCTTTACTTCTTCCTTTGAACTATTAATAACACTTTCTTGGGTTTTACTGCGGTGAAACCGTGATCAAGATATTTCATAGAAGTTCGAAGAATAGGCCTACTGACAAGGTGAATCAGGGTAAAATTACCGTACGGATCTTTGCACAATACAATTTTTGTTATAAGCCTAGAGAAACTGCATGCAAAATTTGTTAGCTACAATTATACTGCATATTATTATGAATTATGAATTGTATTCTTGACATGTTTCCTTCTCCACATGTCCTTCTTTAGGCCTATACCAACTTTTTTAGTGTTTCTTTATTTTACAATATTTTCATTACGGTATACTAAAACTATGGGGCCGTCCAAAACCATATTCCCTGTGATTAAAAAGTCGTGAGCAATTTTGGTTGGATAATTAGGGACCGTATGTACCAGGATAGCGACTAGAGTCTTTTAAGCAATAAATAAAAAGGAAGCTATCTAAAGATTTTTTTAAAGATTTTCATCAAGCTTTCACATGCTTATATCAACTAAGGCTCAACAATCTCAATATGAATAATTAATCAGGTTTCCTTTTGACAGACCACCAGAATTCTAGCCTGTTGGTGAAATGGTTCTGACTATAACAGAAATTACTATTAAAACTCTACGCTTTAACTTTTGGATACCTTATTATTTCTCCAAACATTTCTAAGGAAATTGAAAGCAAACCCAGCCAACACTATTTGGCAAAAAAAACTCTGATTGAATGGAATTTTGTGGAAGAATAATTCTGAGATATTTGAACTCTCTTACTTCTTTAATTCATCACTATTGAACAAAAGTCGTTGAGCTATAAGGGAAGAAGCAAAATTTACGTTGGTTTAGTCTTACTACCGTTCATGAAAGGTCACACGTCCAAGTTGTGGTAGACCTAAACATCTTTTGGGTAGTAAGAGAGAAGAGAAATATCAGAGCCAAGTCTCAATCGTTGTGTGTTCTTACAGGATTCACCCGTGAGACTGCATTCGCGTCGCGACGAACAGAATCTATCACCGTGATGAGCAAACTGGGTTGAAATATTGGTGATAGAATGGAACTCTGCCTTACACTTAACTTTACAGAGAACAGGCAGGTGTAAGGCAGAGTGTAAACCATATGAATTACGCAATAAAGTCACCATCGTTGAAAACCTTTGATTGGAGGATTATAGTCTGCAATTATGGCTGCAGCAACCTAATAAAGAGCAAACCATGGACCATTTTTACCAAAGTTTTTAAAACATTTTTCCAAAGAATTCGCCAGTGATGGAAAAAAAAAATCTAAATTGACACTAATTCGGAAATAGTAACTATTCCACAAATTCAGCATAATAATAGTTTTTAACTACAGAAACACATTTTTGAGAATTCTGCAGAGCCTCACATCCTGATAAGAAGTGCACCATTGAAACCGTCATCCTCTTAAGCCCTTTGACGACAGACTTCCTGTTCCCTTCCTCGAAAAAAAGACAAGCATATTTTGCATGGATAGGACTGATGTGCCCTCTTTTATCCCCAACGCAAGCAGTTCACTGGAAAATCGTAGAGAGATGGCCATAGACTCAATTCTTTTGTCTGTGCCCTACTGCTTATCTTTAGGGTCAGGTTAGTTAAGTTAGATAAGCTGCATTTTCTTTCCAAGCTTGAATTTTTTTTCCCTGAATTTTTGAATTTGTTTTTTTTCTTTTTTGAATCTTTTTCAGCCCAAATGATACGTTTCTGAGAATTATAAGTTAATCATTTTGGTTACCTAGTACTTTTGTTTCCCCACACTAGAAGAAAATTGGCTTCTTAAGCCAGACTTTAAAAATGAAAACAAGCTTAGCGGTCTTGACCCATTTCTTGAAGATATGTTCTCTGAACAAGTTCTATATTACAAATAATTATATCCGAGTTTATTACCCAAGCTCTATATTAAAATAGTGACATCGAAGTTAATTACTCAAGCTGGGCTGCTTGTAATTTTTTTTTTCAATTCTATTTCCGACCGTTTTTTCAGCTAGAGATATCGGTAGCTTTTGTTAGTAGGGGGGGGGGGTGTGTGTGTTTAAGAGGCATGCTTTTATATACTTTTCCTTTTCCAAAATAGAGATTGTACGCATGGGCGTAGGCAGAATTAGGCAGCATATTGTCTAGGGGGTGGCAGTCGATAGTGTGATGGAGTTTTATCAACTGCTTTTTCCACACCATCTGCTTTTTCAGCCATATCTAATGTAAATTTCAAGGTCTTGGGGGGCCGCGGCCCCCCGCCCCCCCCCTCCCTACGCCCATGATTGTACGAGTTGGTAGCTACCATTGTTGTTCAATGCCCCTACTACTTTCAGTAATATTGATGCATGTTTTTTTCTTCTGCCTAATTAAAAATTATAATAAAAAGTTCATAGAAATTTATTGTTAATAGCACGTTTAGGTGTTTTTTTTATGTTTTGCCAATTAAACAAACTAGTTCCAGCTTCCAGAACGTACAAAAAACAGTTCAAGTAGGTTGAAGTCCTTTTACTGGACAGTGAAAACGGTTTATCTGCTGACAACGGTCGCTGTGTGTGTGATCGAAATACCCAGAATTTGTATCATTGTTTTTCACTGTGTAATAAAAGGATTTATCCCTATTTGAACTCTTATTTGTACGTCATGGAAATGCAGTGGTCTTCGAAAATATCTAGTTCCAGATCTAGAACGCTAATGGTAGAAAGTTAACGGAATGACAAATCAAAAAAGTAGTGATAGTGAAATAACGAAAAAGTTCCAAATATATACTTCATGCTTCATTACATTCAAAAAATTTATATTTGAAAAATTGTGCATGTCTTTCCCATTTAACTGCACTCCAGACCCCCCCCCCCCCTAACGTTTGTATATAGGCCAAAGCTATACCCAAAAGCTTATTAATGTTGTTGTGTTGCACACAAGGGAGTTTTCGGGCTTTTATTCGGGGGGGGAGGAGGGGAAGTACAAATAAAACTTTTGAAATGCATAAAATTTGTTTATATGCATTTTTGTTACGTTTTTACGAGTTAGACGTAATTTGTTTGTTTTTTTTGTGGTGGGGGGGGGTTGAACCCCGTAGCTTCCTACCCTTGGATATGGCCTTGTTTGCACCTTCTTTTTTTTACTTTCATCTCTCTTTAACAAACTAAATCGTTGTTGAAGAAAAGTGTTGGAGAGTTTGAAGCGAAACACTGATAATGCAGCTCAGAAGGATGTCCAGTTTTTGTGCTATAACCTTTGATAGAGAGTCCGTGGCGACTAACACTGATAATGCAGCTAAGAAGGATGTCCAGTTTCTGTGATATAACCATTGATAGAGCGTCCGTGACGACTAAAACTGATAATGCAGCTAAGAAGGATGTCCAGTTTTTGTGCTAAAACCATTGATAGAGAGTCCGTGGCGACTAAAACTGATAATGCAGCTAAGAAGGATGTCCAGTTTTTGTGCTATAACCATTGATAGAGAGTCCGTGGCGACTAAAACTGATAATGCAGCTAAGAAGGATGTCCAGTTTCTGTGCTATAACCATTGATAGAGCGTCCGTGGCGACTAAAACTTCTCGGTTAGTAAATTCTTATGGCGGTTCCTTATAAGTACCTTCAGAGACACTTTTGGCTAGTTAGCTATGTTGAAATTTTTTTTCCAAGGCTGTATTTTTTTTTCAGTATCCCCCCATTCAAACTACTGTAATTAGTGATATCCAAGTTCAATATTCTAGTTTTGTACATTTTTTTAAACTAAAAAAGAACAAAATCCATTTTTTAAGCAGTTTTTTTGATGGAGGTAAAGAGTGAAGTTAAAACTTAAATTTACCAAAAATTATTGCTTTGCAGCCTGTGACACGTGAAAATAACGTGTGAGAGTAAACCGCCTGATGATGTTTGCCTATGTTTGTAGAATTATACGAAACTAGTACTTAACTGAAAAAGAAAAAACAATCTAGCATTTGTTATTTATTGTTTCATTCAGGGCTTGGGGAGGTTTCTAAGGTATAACAAAAAGTAGTTTCTGTTTCTTATGCTTCACGAACAATATTGGAGATCTGAAGTCGTTCTCTCTTTTTCTCAATTTTTTTAGTTTTTCGTGTTTTCTTGGGAGATAAATGTGTTCATTGTTTTAGCCTTTCATTGTTTAGCACGAGAATATTTACATAACTTTATAAAAAGGAGGAAAACACTCCAAAAGAGGATGACCTTTATTAAAACTACATAATCAAATTCACCGCCTATGAGAACTCCAGAGCGGAGATTTCAAGCCAAACACGAAGACAAATTTTCTTTTTTTCCCCTGACGTGGATGGCCACCAATGTGCACTTTTTGGTTTTGTTTTCAACAAGGACTTTTGCATCGGTTTTAAATTTTTTTTCAAATGAGAGTAAAGTGCAATTTTAAACTTACAAACGTGTAAAAACTGTCCTATTGTCAAGACTTTACACAGAGGGGGGGGGGTAGGGGGGTTCAAACCCCTCCTGAAATGTTTTTTGACTCGTAAAACCGTAACAAAAATGAATACAAATTTTGTATGCGCTTTTGTGTAAACCCTTCCCACCCTTCAAAACAAAAAAGTCTTTGAGTAAAACCCCTCCGAAAAAAACTCCTGGGTGCGGCCTTGCCTATTGCATAAGAATGGCTCTCAACCCCCTTACCCTCACTCTGTTATTTCATCTCGTGATCTCTGCATTAAAATCAGAATAAGAAAATATTTTATCCCCTTCCGGTGTTTTCTTTATAGTTTTGTTGTTTTATTTTTACCTGCGAACGGTCCATTCCGTTCATCAAAGTTCGTGTGTACTGCTTTAAGTAGTTTTATATTTGCTTATTTGAAAAGTCTTCCACTTTAAAAAATCACTGTGTACCCCTTGTTTAACAGAGCATTATATCAAAACTATCAAATTTTTAAAGACAAAAAAAAATTGTATCAACGTTTAACTCGAAATGAACTAATTCCCCGTTTTTATATTATGTAGATTTGTGACAACATATAGTGACAAGATCTATTTATTTGAAACTGGACAATGTCGATATTTTAGCATGTGAAGGACCAATAAATGAATATCAAGTAAATATTATACAGGTGTGCCATTGAATTCTACAGATCTTTTATACCTACTATTTATAAATGAAACTCAGAGAGGAAAAAAAATAACAAAATGAAAAATAAAATCAAAAAGGTGAAAAAACGAGAATTTTGTCAGCCAGTGGCGAACCATGAAGAAGAAGAAATAAACAAATATTTCGACAAGGACCTCCGCCGAGTCGTCCTCAGTGCTAAACAAAAAAGAAAGAAAAGAAAAAGAAACCAACGAAAATAGAACCTTTCGAAGTTTACTTGTCAACGACAGAACAGAAACTAAATAAGAACCAGGTTGGAATCAATGAAAAAGAAAACTACCAAGATGATTGGGCAATAATCCTTTGTTTTGCTATTGCTTTGGCTGGCCTAAAAATTCGATCATCATTTGATGTGCAAATAGGTTCTCTCAAGTTATACCGGGTAAAAATATTGATTGAATCCTTCAAAATTAAACTGTCGTAAATTGGGCTTAATGAAATATCTCCAGCATCTCTATTTATTGCTAAATTTTTGTTTATGTATTTTTTTTATCTCAATTACCTCTTTAAAAGTTTGTGGTAGGCCATTTACAGTAGATATTAAAGTTGTCTCGTCAAAAAGAACCAGATGGGTCGGATTTACGAAAATATGCGAAGCCAATGCCGAATCAAAGTTGTCATTGTTAGTTTTTAATCTCAGGGACTTATCTATTGAAATTTTGTGCTCATGCAAACGTTCACCTAGTTGTTGATGGGTCCTACCAATGTAAATTTCCCACATGAACACGGGATTCTGTAGACACCACTACCCAGTACAGGATCAGTTTTATCCTTTCCTGAGTTGAAAAATGTTCAACTTTTTGTTCAGTTTTGAAAGAAACAGAGAGATTGTGTTTTTTTTAGAATTTTTCCAAGTTTATCGCCAAGTTTCGGGATGTATGGTAAAGCGATGAAAGTTTTTTTTTCAATTGCCGGGGTAACTGAATCAAGGGGGACGAGATCCCTATTTTGTTGTTTTATCTTTTTTAATCGTCTATCTATGATATTTTAAATAAGTTTGATTGGGTAACCATTGCAGAAAAGAATATCCTTGACATAGTATAATTCAGAATTTATATGATTACAGAAACAAATTTTTAAAACTCTGTCGACTGAAGAGATTATTACCCCTCTTTTCACAGAAGGAGGGTGATTGGAAGAGAAATGTAGATATCAATTATTATGAGTCGGCTTTCTATATATAGAAAATCCAAGGCTAGTTAGACCACACTGGCTATACATGACAAATGAAACTCAGAGAGGAAAGAAAATAACAAAATGAAAAATAGAATAAAAAAAGGTGAAAAAATGAGGATTTTGTCAGCCAGTGGCGAACCATGAAGAAGAAGAAATAAGCAAATATTTTGACAAGGACCTCCCCCGAGTCGTCCTCAGTGCTAAACAAAAAAAAAGAAAAAAAAAAGAAACCAACAAAATAAGACCACACTGGCTATACATGCCAAATGAAACTCAGAGAGGAAATAAAGTAACAAAATGAAAAATTAAATAAAAAAAGGTGAAAAAACGAGGATTTTGTCAGAAAAAAACGAGGATGTGGTCTAATAATGTATTTACTTACTATTTATATCTGGGTGCTGATCAGGAAAAGACTGATTACTTATTCTGTCAAAGTTAGTTTTTTAATGAAATTGAAATGGAATAGAAACAAAATATTTCGAGGAATTCATTTCAAGTAATTTCTGATTTACATTCTGATAATAAACTCATGCAAATGCTTAAAAAACATTGAAAAAGAATGTTCAGTTACTATTCAAGCCCTCTCTTATGCACCGTGCTATATCAGTTTATTAAATAAAAAAAAAACGTGTTGTTTTTTAATTGAAAAACGTGTGAAAGCCAAAAGAGCGAGCTATTGAGGAGGGGGCAATCACCTCATATGCGTAATAATTTCTGTTCGTTTTAAGTTTTAATGTTGTGCCTTACTTTCAATTGAAAAAAAACTTGTTTTTTTTATTTAATATCCGATCGTTTTTTATGTAATGCCGGGAATTCCACCTCCCCTCAGTGGAAAATTCCCTTCCCAAACGAAAAATTTCTTCGTGGGAAAATACTATTACATACCCCATTCCCCGTCATAAAATCCCCCCCCCCCAAAAATGTCTGTATGCTTCCCAATAACTAATACTATATGTAAGCAATGGGAAAAAGTTTAGAGCTTGCAGCCATTCGCCCAGGGACTGTGGAGGGTCGTCATTTTCAAAGACATATTTATTAGATCTTCCATTCTGCTGAACAAAATGCTTATTTCAAAATTTTGATAGGGTGACTTTGGAGAAAAACAGGGTGTGGGAGGGGGGCTAGCTGCGCTCCAATATTTTTGGTTACTTAAAAAGGGCACTACAACTTTTGATTTCCAATCAAATGAGTCCTCTCCCAATCTTCTAGGATCACTGCTTCGATTCAATTAGCCATGGGAAAGAAAAAAAAACAAAAAAAAAAACAAATAAAAAAAAAATGCATCCGTGATCTTTCTTCTGGCAAAAAATACAAAATTCAGCAATTTTGTATATAGGAGCTTGAAACCTCTACACTGGGGTTCACTAATATGCTGAATCTGATGGTGTAACTTCAATTGAGATCACTTGATGTTTTGGGGGTTTCCCCCCTTTTTAAACTCGGCGAATTACCTCAGGCTTGTAACTTTTGATTGATAACATTAAACTTAATGAACTTTATATGTTTTCAATAAGCATCAAAATTCGATTCTATTGATGTATCTATTGTTGTCAAGACTTTTTCTTAGAGTTTCGGTTACTATTGAGCTGCATCACTCCTTACTTACAGGTCGTTACACACGAACTGTTTGAAAAAGGATACCTCAGGCCAGAAAGTCCTTACTCATTTACGATTTTCTATTTTGAAATCAGATTTTTTACAAAGCGAATTTTTTTACGCAATGCTGCAAATTAAAAAAATAAGACATTTTTTTCGTAAAACTCTCTCATGGTTCGCAAAATAAACGCAGAGAGAGTTCAAAATAAAATTAATTACTGATTTATATTTTATTCCACAAAAAAAAACAGAATTTGTTACTATTTGCTCATTGTCACTTTCACACAAGATCGTAACTGTTATTTTCAGTCTTCTGAGCCAACTACCCAAAACCCTTTTCTACACAGGGGCGTCAATAGGGGAGGGGCCGAAAGGCATGTTCCCCTAGATTTTTTGCCCCCTCCCAAGATTTGAAAATACCTTTTTTGTGGGGATATTTTCATTAAAAATGCCGTTTTGGTATTTTCATTGAAAAAAAAATACAAGTGTGGCCCCCCCACGCTAGGTTTTAAAAAATACAATCCACTCCCCCCCCCCAATTTTGAGAATTGAAGCTACTACTGCTAAGCTGTTCTGAAATGGAGTATTGACAAGGGAATTTAGACCAAGAGGATGGAAATGTGATAGAACAGAGATTGTCCTTTGGAAACGTCTTAGCAAACTATTTTTAGCAGTAATCTCAGAAACATGAAAATGCTAAATGAGGCCTTTAGGTGTGTGAGCGTTGTTATACCAGTTCTGATATTAGTATTTCTGATATCAATTAAAGGGAAACATCCAATGCTCCCTGGAGATTCTGTGTATACTGGGAGGCAAAAGTAAGAACACCGCTGAGTGTTCCAGTAATGCAAAGTTAAGACACTAAAAAATAAGGCCTCTAGGACAACAATGATAATCCAAGGCCCTCTTGTAGTGACGGTAATTGGAAATGGGACATGAGCCTCCTAGATTTTTTTAATCCCACGTAGGTTATGAAAAATACCTTTTTGTATTCTCATCGAAAACAAATTGAAAATAACGAAATTCACCCCCCCCCCTATATTTAGAAAAATAAATTTTGCTCTCTTCTCCCCTAAATTTTCGTAAATTGAAAACATTGCCCTCTTGTTAAATTTAAAAGTAACTTCTTAATAAAAACCGTTAAACATATCTATTCAAATCATTTTCTGTGCAAGGCACGTGTATTTTTTTTTTTTAAACTTTCCTCCCCCATGGAAAAAAAGCTGTGCGTGAGGCATATGAATAAAAAAATTACTGGTTAGACAACAATGTCTTTACCCAGTACCCTTTTAGTATTCTATTAGTAAGTGAAGCATGTAAGTGCGAAGCGACGACCGGTGGCTCCAAATAATACCACATACCCGAACGCTTGGTTTATTGAAAAAATATGGATGATTTAATTTAGATCAATACGTTCCATTTTCCTTCGCTGTAAAGCTTTCCTGTAGCGACTTCAAAATATATTACTTCTCGACATAAATCCAATTTACTCCAGCAGAGATATATATCCCCAAGTTTCCCCACGAGATTTCTTATGATGGAAATTCTACTCGAAATTAAGAAGAGAAGAATTTACAATTTTCTTCTCAAGAAATAGCTACTAATGGGGTTAAATTTAGAAGAGCTAAATGATAATTTTGATGGCTATGCGGTACTTATTGCTTATAGTGACCACACTGTTGTTTTTCATCTGAATAAAACAGGATCTCTGTCTACACTCGGAGACAAATTAGCTTATTATCAGTGAGATAAACTACAATGCAGGTATATTTTATTTAAATATTCAATATTTAGAGTTGGTTAGGTTAGGTATTTAATATAATGCGTTCTGGGTGGCCTGCTTCCTATAATTCACTGTTGTAGATTTTATAACGTTGTTACTAAAATATTAGATTTTCTTCATATTTTGGTGTATTTCATAAGGATTAACCAAAGTTTCCCCCCTCTCTCTAGTCTCTCCTAGAGTAGACACTCACAAAAATAAGAGCTTTTTAGTATTCAGACCCACCAACATCTGTTGGAACCCTCCCAAAACAGAATCCTGGCTATACACTTGCTTTTAAACAGCTTCCAAAATGAACATTTGGAACCGCCTTTTACTGTATACTTTACGAGAAAAATAAATGAGTAGCCCCTCGGTGGTAAATGAGCTCGTTAAATTATAAAATATATGTCCTACAATTGCGATGAATCTTGTCGTCACAAGGTACTGATGAAAACTAATTTATTGGAATCCCAAAAAGGACTTTGAAAACCCGAAATAACGGCAGATCGAAATAGAAAATATACCATTGAAATTCCCATGTTTGAGATTTTTAGACTTTCATCTGGAGAAGTAGGGCAAATCCTAATCCACGTGATTTTTAAAAGTTCATCTTATTAGCACTAAAGTAAAATGCAATTTTTTAGTGCCACTTTCGTATTGACCCTCGAAAATGGCAGCGGATTGAAAGAAAAGTACACCATCCACGGTCGAAAGCCCTTCATCAAAGGTTTCCAGTCCTCTTCTCACTTCGAGAACACGAGAAAATTATATTTTAGCCTGTCATTAAGACCTTTTTTGGTTCTGTTTTATAAATGGACCCTTGTTGCTTTCCGTTTTTTTATTTTTTTTTATTTTTATTTTTTTTTTCTGAATATATAGGTCTAAGATGGAAATAAGGGTGCTTCTAGTCAAGGCCTTATCAGGGATGGGGATATAAACATCCCCCTCCCCAAATGTTTGTCCAACTCATAAAAACGTAAAAAATGTAAATAAAAAAATATTTAATGTTTTCTTGAAGTTTTTATTGCAAACCCCCACCTGAAACAAAAATCTTGGATACGGCCCTGCTTTTAGATAACGTAACAGGTACTAAGCATGCATGTATGTCTAGACACCACCCGTTATTGCAATAATGCTGAATCCCACTTCCTTCGTCTGTAAAGTGGCGCCTCGTCACCACTCAGCTGAGGTAATCTATTTAAACTATTTACATTATTTAGTTTCTTGTTATTAGAAAGCTGGATCTTAGTAAAGAGTGAATCACGACCAGCAAATCCGGTGGTCGTACTTATGTGACGAATATGCCATAAGAATGGATAGTTAGTCTAAGGATGTAATCTAAATACAAATTTTGCTTGAACTGATTTTGTAGAGAAAATAGAACTAAATTAAAGATATGGGTCTCCATGGCTAACATACGATATATCAATACTGTTATCCACGATGAATTATTGAATTGTTTTAATTTCTCCCAATTTTTTGAATGGTGGATATTTCTAACTTATAATAAATCTGTAGATGTAAGCATTAGTTTTCAAATGAGTCCTCTGATACAGCGATTATAAGCAAGCGCAACAAAACTTACATGATGGGATGATCATTATTTGTTTAATGCCCATCCTAAAATTCCATTTTTCTTGGTTTTCAAGATGGGGAGCTTTTAACCTTATTCGAGGGTTTCTGGTCATGAAACATCGATTCGCTAAGTCAGAATTTGCCTTTTGTGACATTTTGGCCATATTCGCCAAAAATAAAGTTTTGCGGCACAGAAGGGCATGAAACATTACTATGGACAGGTCAATTCTGTTAATTTAAAAAGTATTTAGATGTTTTCATTTCTATTCAAACGAGTCACTGTTTGATATTGTTCGGCCACTGGTTCAATACAATTACCCCTGGACAAAAAAGGAGACACATTGTTTGGAAAATTCGAAAGTTATCATATGCTATATTATTTAAATGTTCGTCTTGATCTATAAGCGTGACTTTGAAAGTGGGGGGCAGGCCCCACAGGTGAAACCTACAGGTGGAGCCTGGTGGCAATATTTTGGTGGGTCATGGGCAGGACTTGCACCCTTCTGCTGACTATGCTTTAGAGCCTTAATTAAAAAAACAAACATTTTTCATGTGAATGACGTCACATTCAAATGCACTTAAAAAGCAAAAGGATATATGATAGCATTGCAATGACGTTATACATGGTATATAAAGTGTTTTATTCAGACAATATTTTTCATTATTGTGAAATATGCTAGGAAGACAACCCAAAAAAAGATACCAGTTATAGGCCTTTTAAGCTTCCTTCATGTAAAATTGCCATAAAATTTGTTAATAAAGAAATTTGGATATCACGAGGGGGGCATCCAGGTTTTAGAGATGCATAAGTGATGGTATCTTTTTTCCCGATTGAAGGCTTTGACGATTAAACACTCAGTTTCCATGTTTCAAGCTCAGACTCTTTTTATAAAAGTATTCGAAAGAGTTTAAACCTGGACAGACATATATCAAAATAGAATACCAAGACCTACGCGAAATATAAATACAATTCTGACAACTTTTAGTTTGACAGCTGATTATTCCCAAAATTCTAATTTGTGAGTAATTGTTCCTTTTATGATCTGTGAAGAGATTCCAGGGTCTATTTTTTTTTTAAAGAGACTGAGCGCCATGGCAACATAGAGCTTTATAAATCCAGCTAAAATCTTGTTTTCTCCTCATATTCCCTTTTACGCTTTTCTTAGCATTTACTATTCATTTTCTTTAATATTTGTCAGGTTTGGCGGATTCAGAATTAAAAATTTTTGAATTTGATTTTATAACATAAACACTAGCTTACCTGTTCTATGTAAGAATGCTTGAGGAAAAATCTTGAGGAATATCTGTCAGTCATTCCACGGTCAGGATCTCTTGACTCGTTGAGTGTTTCTCCGAAGATTTCACGACAAAGAGTAACTCGACCAGAGACTAGGATTCTCGAAAGCTTCCTAAACTTAACATCTGCTAAGCCATCCCTTCCAAATGCGAATGTGCCTCGATATCCAAGCATAACGTAACCAGGGGCCTTTGAAGTGATGCCGAGAGGGCTTAGAGAGGATGTCAACTCGTCAGCGCTTGTAGCTTTGAGAGGAATTAATGCCTTCGCTAAAGTTTCCAGCTTATAAAACTCCGCTTCTGCTCGAAGACGATCTCTTTCTGCAAAACTCTCTGGTAAAATGATCTTCTGGTTTCTTAAATAATCTAAAATATATCTAAATAGTACTCCATCTCTATCAATAAAATACCTTCCTTTAGAGTCCTTTATTTGTGCAAGTTTTCCTCTAAAAACTTGACCTAAATAGGATTCAGGCTCTTTAGTTAGTGTCTGTATTGTTGTTGTATATCCGACACCTCCAACATTCAGCTCAACTATCTGGGATGTAGAGTTAGCCATCTCGCTAGCCATAGCTACCTTCTGCTTAAGCAACTATCAAACCATAATCTGATTCTAACAGTGTCAAAGACTTAGCTCAAACTGATCCCTATTCAGCTCCGGCAAGCTTTTTCTTTCATAGGAGAAAGTGGTGACGCAAGGCAGATAGTAGTCATCAAAGACTCAGTTGAATTCGATTATAATTCCGAATGTAAGCTTCAAGAAAACAACAGAGCCCCAATCAATTTCATCCATCCGTGAAGAAACATTTATATGATGGTTGTAAATGACGTATCGTCAATGTATGAGGAATCGTTAGGGATTCTGGAAAGATTGTTTACGCTTTATTTGATTCTCATATATCGACTTTTGCTTTCTACCGATATCAAGATAAGTAATGAGTTATCTTGGAACGTGCCCCTGCCATAAGGGATGCCAGGAATCAAGCTTACACATTAATAATAATAATAATAATAATTTATTTATAACCCACTTTTATACCAAACAAGCGGAGTAAAGCACACTGAAAAGGAAAAAAAAATCAATCAAATACACAGAAACAGAGATAACTTAAACCTTAATCACTGACAAAAACACATGGATAGTATTATGGTTTGGGCCTAGGGACACAAAGGCATTTCTTGTCAAATTATTACTAAGCAATTCAAACGATTGTATAATGTCGGTAGCACCATACTTCTCAATAATACGCGTATTATGATATGACGTGGGAAGGTACAATAAAAATTTGCAATATCTAAAATTACCGATAAGGAGCTTGCGCAAATCATTCTTATTCAATAACAAATACATTCCACTTAAAAACAAGACAGAATGGTCACAATATGTGGAATACATTTTAGCTAAAGCTCGGCGTGAATATTTTCCACGGTTAGGTACAATTTTCGCATATCCGATCTTCAACTTTTCTTTAACATCTCTCAGAACTTGAAGTCGCAAAAAGTGAGTGTCTAAAAATATTAATTCCTAACCACCGTAAACTCGTAACATTGTGAATTAGTGAGGATCCACATGACAAGTTATGAGCAGATGATTTGGCATTGAAAACTAAATATTCGCATTTATCAAAATTCAAAAACAGATCAACATCCCGAAACATCATAGAAATACGTTGCACCGATAATGCCAAAATAGACTTGGTTCGGCTTAAAACTAGCAGGTCGTCCGCATACGCAATATAAGACACATCAGATAAATTATAAAATTAAGAAGGCTTGATTCCTAACAACAAATTTTTAATGCAAGCATTAAATGGATAAGGTGATAGCACTCCACCCTGTCGTACTCCAGATTGAACTGGTATATTACCGCAGTACCCTGTACCAGATTTTAAACGAAGAAACGAATTACTATACCAAAATTTAAGTAAATGTATGACGGAAGGGTTCACCCCAAACTCTGACAAAGAGTGCCACACTGGTACATGGCAAATACTATCGAAGGCTTTAGATAAATCCAAAGCGCAAATATGTAATTAATAACCTTTAGACTGGGCATCATAAAGAGTTGAAGCTAAAACCTTATGCGCATGTTGACACCCAATACGAGGTTGAAATCCAAATTGGTTCGAATCTCGCAGTTCGTTCAATAATATATGGGAGCAGAAAATATTCAAAAACCTTACTAATATTGCAAGCAACAGTGATGGGCCTATATGAACTACAATCAAAAGGGTCTCTTCCGCGTTTAAGAATCGAAGTTACCGTTCCGCAAAGGAAGGAATCAGGCACCATTGACAAAGATAAACAGAACTGAAAAAGTAACTGGAGCTGAGCGACTAGTGCTAGACGATCACAACGTACATGGTGAGCACTAATCCCCTCAAGATCACTTGATTTATACTTAAGTTTACGCATACAATTAACAATACTTTTAGTTGAGACGGGAATAACATGACGTTGCAAAATTTAGGTGGCAAAACCTTAGAAATTAAGCACTGAAAATGATAATGAACACTATACTCAATCTTACAAAAAATACTTTTATAATGCCCAAGCCAAGACGAATCTGGGATAACATCACTAGTCCCTAAAGAATCAAATTTAGACGTAATAATGACTTCTTTCCATTGTACTACAGTTTTAGGAAACTTACCGCCATTATATCTAAACAAAAGAAGATGCCATGTAAAATGCATTTTTGACCTCCGTTTTACGTAAAACACTTAGCCTTGCAAGAGCCACCCATAGGTAATGGAGATGTGAATGCAGAGTTTAACACGATTTTTGATGGCTTTACGACGCGGGTCTTCGTTCCAAATTGGACTTCGAGATTTGAGTTTAACCCGGACAAGGGGAATAGCCACATTCTCAGCTTGTTTTATGCACTTAACCACGTGAAGATGATAAACATTCAGTTGCACTCTGACTTGTTGCGAAAAAACACTCGTGCACACTAGATTAAAAGGGATCTTGACGCAGGACAACAGAGCTGTTAGGGTAGAAATATATAAAGGCCAATTGGCTTTGCTCCATTTTCGTTTCATACACCCTTTTTTAATAGAATCACAAGGATAATAAGATGGATCAGCGGTTATTGTCACAGTAAAGGAAAGGAGAAGGTTGTCAAAATCACGTTCGTCTTCGTCAACATTAAAGACAGAACAGGGAACATCGGTAGAGCAAATACAATGATCAATATTGGTCACAGTACCTCTATTATGAATATAACAGCAATTAAGAGCTTTGGGTACCATGCGGCAACCAATAGGCAACGAATCCAAAACTAAGTTGGCACGAGTAGAAGAGCTATGCACATCACATCTGAAGTCCCCTGTTAATAGCGACTAAGGTCCGTGTTTTTCAAAATCTCATGACAGAGTTTTAAGTGACGAGCCGGCGTTACAAAACCTAGTAAGTGAAGCTAGTTGTATCTAGTTGTAAGGATGATACACATTTATAAATACATAGGTGACCCAGTCGTATTGCCATAATATTATCAGAGGAATGAAATAAGATAGGTGTCAAAGGAGTAGCTAATCGTTTGATAACACATGCAAGGCCCCCGGAAGGTCGGCCTTTTGTTTTTTGGGCACTGGTGGTAAAGACAATATGGTGGCTAGTTCTTCGTAGAGAGTTAACGGAGATTTTGGGAAGTAAATATTCTTGCAGAACAAAATGTCGAAATCATTCATTTTTTAATTTAATGAGCCATCTTTATCTTTCGTGCCATTGATATTAAAAGAGTAGATTGAGACGGACAATTTGACAGTCATTTTCGAATCATACGTTTGCTCAGGGCATCACGCAGAATACTACATTTTAGGCTATACGATGCATGATTACCCTCACAATTTTGGATCAAAAACACAGGGGGAATCACGGGATGATACATGAGAGCCGGCAGAGCGGCTGCATTTTGTTGGCTTACCGCATTTGATTTTCATGTGGTTGGGAGATTGACAATTATGACAGCAACGGGGTGGCCGCAGGAATTCAAAAACCCAGAATTATTCATAGCCGACCTTGAGCCCGAGTTGTAGGCTATTACTCTGGGCTATAGCATCAGCAAAGGTAATTTTCACAGCCAGGGATTTTCCCAGACGTTCAGCATCGATGACACCTTCACATCTCTTAAAAATTATCGCCTCATAATTAGCGGGCACCCCCTTAACAATGCCATGAAATTTCTTTTCTTGAATCATGACGTCACAGCTATTCAATACGGTTGGAACTGCATCGCTGAAAATCTTTGCTGCAGATTGACTAATCTGAACAAACAGCTTATCGCCAGAAGGCCTTATGCTGTGAATAGCTTCATGGCCAGGGATTTTGTTAATAGCATGAGCCCGTTTTGAAGGGTCGTCAAGTTTAGTAGGTACTTTTGAAATGATAACGGTGGCAGTGCTTTCAATATGAGGACTAGCATAAGGAATGGGAAGTGACGGAAAATTTAAATCATAAGCTGTTACCTTTTCTTTGATGAAGTTAAGGGTACTATCCAGGGCACAAATTTTGGAAGCAAGTTTGTGATAAGCAACAGCAGGAATAACAGGCACTTCAGTGGGTGAAATAATTATGTACGTTGTCACTGTTAGCTCCTCATTTTCGCACTTCCGAAGCAAATCAATCATATCTTTCACGTGCCGAGCGGAGGCATTATCACCTTGTCTCCTTGGTGCTGTTTTGCTACAAGGGTATATTTCTGCCCATAAATCAACTTTAGCATCTTTGAGACTATTTTCAGGAAAAAAACTCCACTGCATGATTAATAATAGCTTCGTCATCAATACCCGATCGAATGTTTGATGGTATGAAATTAAGAATAGTTGAATGTGAAAACATTATCACTTTGCTTAGCTCAGCCCAAAATAGTCTTGATTCAAAACATAACCGAAATTAATTCATTATCCAGGTAAAAAAAAGGCCATCAAGATTTCATATGCAATCATTAAAAGCAGCTTTAAATTCCATATATGCCTGCACTCTCAATGTTATAATATATTCCAAAGTTAATCCGGCTTAAAATTGAACTTTTGTACACCGGTCAGATGTGAATGACAAAATATATTTAGTCAATAATTGATTCCGAAATATAATCCTTTTTTAACACAAATAGCTCTTAACAGGTCAGAGACTGAATAGTGATTTTTTCATTAAAAGCAACGGAATTTTATTTTGAAAGTTACGGAAAGGGCAGTCCCTAAAAATTTTCTAAGTCACCTGCTCGAAATTAGCAAAAATCGGCCCAAGGAAATTATCGTTTGAGTAATTTTGCCACGTTGGGAGTTCCCTGGGGTGCCACCAGCTTTGACTAAAAAACTTGCCGACAATTGGAAGCAAATTTCACTGTTTTCTTATCAAATTTCACAGTCAAACCTCGAATTCCCGAGAGATTTTGATGATAGATACTCCCCTGGGAAAATTTGCTAGTTTGGTCTTTGAAACAGTCAGTCGACGCTGATGCTCGCAAAATGATTTTTGATCGATCATATGGCCTTAATTCAAAGAATATAGACATAAATATATCCTTTACTGCAAGTAATAAAAATCTTTTTTATGGTTCGCTTTCATTTGAAAGAAGGTCCCGGAAGTCGTCCCGAAATATCCAGCTTTAAATTTGGCTTTGACTACTGAAATAATACATTGTCCAGTATTTTTTTTTTCCAATTTTGGCTTCTAAATTTCTTATGAAATTTTGTTCTGTTTGTGTCTAACATATTTATTTACTACACACTATACAGCATGATAAATAATGGAGCATACAATTAGAAAAAGAAAGAAAAGAGAAAAACAAGCAAATGATTTGGTTTTCCGACGTGACTTTGTTTCTCAACAATGAAAACTGAAGAATTATGGAAAATATACTATACCCGGATCTCTATCTTTTCATGTTGGTCTTGCTCTCTGGATTGAACGAGATTTTGAGGGGATTCAAGGAAGTTAAGATTCTGGATTTGCGTGCTAATGGTAATAAGCTTCAAAAGATATACTTTGACGAATACCTAGACAGTATAGGAATATCATATTAAATTCAAAATGTGAAATTATAAAAAGAATTCACCTTTGTCTGACGCTGTAATTAAGAACGCTACCACATATCGATTTGAACTCTATCCTCAAGGTTGCAAGGAGAGCGTAAAATCCAATAAGATGTGGTAGCTTACTGTAGCATTGAATTTTGATGTTATGATAAACAATGGTTATATTAAAGACCAAATTAATCTCAGGAATTTTAAAGAAGAAGATTTTCATAGCCAGATACTGACAATAAAAGAAGTAGATCGAAAAAGACATCAAGCAAACAAAACAAGCATGAGTGGTTGTAAAAATTCCTAATTAAATCCTACAGTCAGGATTGTCCAATCGGATGTTCAAATCCAATCAGATGTGGTAGCTGACTGTAGGATTGAATTAGGAATTTTGCGTTTATCATAAACAATGGTTATATTAAAGACCGAATTAATCTCAGGAATTTTAAAGAAAAAGATTTTCATAGCCAGATACCGACAATAAAAGAAGTAGATCCAAAAAGACATCAAGCAAACAAAACAAGCATGAGTGGCTGTAAAAATGACGAAACGATGAGCCAGAAAAAGGCGTTCAAGCAAACCTCATGAGTAAACCAGTTTTCAGAAGTGCAAAAGATCAGAAAAGGAAACAAGAAAGACAAATTTCTAACATTAAGAAGCAAAATTGAAGCCCCCTTTCAAATGCAGAGCGTGTCCGTCAAACTGCCTAAAAGACTGTGCATTACTATATCTGAAAAAACGAAAAGAAATTCATAGTGAATGCTGGATCACAAAGAGTGAATACTTTGAAAAAAACTCTCACTGAGCCAGTATATTTCCTTAGAAAAAATAGAGTTACGAAGATACCACGTATTCAAGACCGGGATTCCATATTTAATTATATCGGAATGATTCCTGCTTGCCTTAGCATCTTTGAAAAAAACCTCATTAATTCCACGTGGTGCATTACTCTCCTGTTACATTGCTATAGCGGAAGAAATAACGAACTTTGAAAACCAAAAATGTTAACGAAGTTCCCTTCTTTTTCAAAAGTGGATAAAGCCCAGAAAGCCATAAGACGAAATAATTCCAAAAGAAATAAAATAGCTTACATAATACTTTACGATAAAGAATTTTCAGCCTGGAATCAGAAACTAGCCACGAAAGGTAAGAAATACAAACTATTAATTATGTAAATACCTAACCACCAAAATGATAGGACAGAAAGAACAAAAAATATTTACAAATAAGAGTTAATGATGAAATGGAAGGAGATAAACTTGTTCAGAGATACTCAAATTTATTAATGTTTGACACTGTTTACTCAAATATGAAAATAATGGAAGCGGTTGGGCAGCCCTTTATAAGAAAAAGTTTCGCTCGGACTTTTCCCTGGTCCACATAGAATTTAAGCCAAAAATATAGCTCTGCTTTAATATTGTAATAATACCAGGAGATCGGGCTTCCCTCAGTCTCTGGTACTCGGCACGCGACAGGCTTGTATGTGTGTGATTCTTGCTGTCGCTTGACTTCTAACAGAAATTAATATGGACTTCTTTTACGGCGTTTCCCATATTAATTATTTTCCCTTTAATTACATTGTTACATAATTCAGTAACAACAAGCCGTGTTGCATTGCACATACCATCTGAAATATCCAAACCACGTAATAGCATAATTATTCACATATTATATGGTTTTAAGTCATGGGGAGGAAATCAACAATTTGCATCAAATTATGAAATTCTGGCGTGAATAAATTCCTTGTTCCTGTTTATCCTTCAAAGAATTGTTGCTTTTATAGGATTTGTATTATCCTGGGAGGCGATCGACTGCCGTAGATTTCTTCGCCCTTCATTTTCGTTCATCATTAGCTCATAAATAGTTTTCATGCCTTTTACTTTAGACGTTTTGATTCATTCGCCACCTTTTATAATTTCACATGACGTCATAGATCCAAAAACGATATGATCATTTCTAGGAAAAAATGATTATTGGAAAATTGGATTATTGTGAAATCAATTACAGGGACACAAGAAAGCATGAGCATTCGTTATTCTGTAGCCCAAATGAGGGATGTCAGAGCTATTTGCGTTCTCTAAGGGCACTAGCTCCACATTTTCCTGTCTTGAACTGTTTCATTAATAGCGTATATAAGGCAGTATCAAAATGTAAGATTATACAACATATTAATCTACTAAAAGTCGAGGGCTCGTACAAGGAACTAAGTCATTATACAGAAGAAGTGTCAAGTAGACTCTGTCGTAATAATAGTCAAGACTTCATCTACGGTGATAGCACTATTAGAGTTTCTGTGGATGAAAATACAATAATAAAATTATTTGGTGAGAGCCTTGATAAGGTAGCTAACATCAGGGATGTATACCCCACAATGCATTGTGACAGTTGCGAGCAGATAAAGACAAAAAACCAATTGAAGAGTCTAAGATCCCTTTCAAATAAGAAAGGTTTTGATGTAGAGATGGCCACGATTTTAGAACACCTACAACAGGACATACCCAAAGATGACAGAGAACAGCTAATTCATTGTACAGGTTGGAAAGAGGATAGTACAATAAAGAACGACACCTAGCCCATGTTAACTGAAACACAAATAGGGTTTATGTTTTTTCCATCAGTATCATGGCTGTAGAGATGGCTGAAACCTAGTTACATTAAAAAACGATCATTGGAATAACAAACAATTGCATACATTGGAATTAGCAAGCTACTTGAATGTTTGAGACTCGTCTCATACTATTTCAAAGAAGAAAAAGCCGTAGGCTTTTTCCTTTGTGTAGTCAGTTTATTATTATAGGCAGCGCGCTAGCACTGCCTGAGTAAACAACGATGTGGGCACAATGTGTTTTTTTTTCTTCTTAAGTCGTTCGGGTTGCAGCGGTAGCTAGCAACCTAGTAAGAGACGATCACGTCCAATGTTAAGAAATATAAAAACCCATAGCTTCCATAAAATTATAGCAAAGAACGAACTATGTTAAGAAATATAAAAACCCCTAACTCCTAAAAAAAGAGTCAAATCAAAACAAAAAGTACACCATTAGAACCGCTTTGTCCGAAACCCCTATAAAGGAAAATTACCGCCCTTTGGCTTGAATAACAAAGAAAATATATTGGCTTGAAAATCAAGAAAATTGACTTTAACCACGTTATTCTCCACAAACGGGATATTTTTTTCTTTCTTCTTCTTCTTCTTCTTTTCCACAGATAGCTTGGCACTAGAACATCGTAGAGAGCTGTTCAATGCCTTATTTTAATGGAAATTAATTGGGTTAAAAACCTTTTGTAACTAAAACAAATCCGGGTTGGAGCGGTAGCTAGCAACTTAGAA
Source organism: Artemia sp. Qi Xiang Cuo (assembly GCF_049724085.1). Classification (NCBI taxonomy): domain Eukaryota; kingdom Metazoa; phylum Arthropoda; class Branchiopoda; order Anostraca; family Artemiidae; genus Artemia; species Artemia sp. Qi Xiang Cuo. The sequence goes on along the minus strand of NC_142797.1, from coordinate 26,751,846 downwards.
AGAGACGATCACGTCCAATGTTAAGAAATATAAAAAACCCTAACTCCTAAAAAAAGAGTCAGATCAAAACAAAAAGTACACCATTAGAACCGCTTTGTCCGAAATCCGGGTTGCAGCGATAGCTAGCAACCTCCGGGTTGCAGCGATAGCTAGCAACCTAGTAAGAGACGATCACGTCCAATGTTAAGAAATATAAAAACCCATAGTTCCTAACAAAGGAGTCAGATCAAAACAAAAAGTACACCATTAGAACCGCCTTGTCCGAAACCCCTGTATAGGAAACTTTCTGTCCCTTGGCTTGAACAGCAAGGGAAATATATTGGCTTGAAAATCAAGAAAATTGACTTTAACCACGTTATTCTCCCCAAACGGGATATTTTTTTATTTTTTTTTTTTTCTTTTACACAGATAGCTTGGCACTGGAACATCGTAGAGGGTTGTTCAATAGCTCATTTTAAAGGAAATTAATTGGGTTAAAAATCTATAGTAACTAAAATAAATTATTTCTAAAAGAGAATAAATTTTTCCACCAAAAACTGCATTTTTGATGTCTTTTCACACTGCAGTCTTTCAAACATAATCGTATACCAGCGGTAAGATTTGAACCCACGCCTCCGAAGAGACTGGTGGCTAACACCAGTGTCTTGGACCACTTTATAATAAAGAACGAATATTTTACCGATTATCTACTAATAACCATATATGACGTAATAAGTGACATGATTACAGTAAAGAAGCAACCTAGTAAGAGACGATCACGTCCAATGTTAAGAAATATAAAAACCCATAGCTCCTAAAAAAGGAGTCAGATCAAGACAAAAGTACACCATTAGAACCGCCTTGTCTGAAAGCCCTGTATAGTTACATTAAAAGACGATCATTGGAATAACAAACAATTGCATACATTGGAATTAGTTAGCTACTTGAAGGTTTGAGGTTCTTCTCTTACTATTTCAAAGAAGAAAAAGCCGTAGGCTTTTTCCTGTTTGTAATCAGTTTATTATCTGGGTTGTTATAATAATCTTAATAAGCATGAAATATTTTAATAAATCATCATAAGCATGATGATGCAACACACTTGTCTTTTAACAAGTTTACATATAGTACAATAAAAAACGACACCTAGCCCATGTTAACTGAAACATAAATAGGGTTTAGGTTTTTACCATCAGTATCAATGCTGTAGAGATGGCTGAAGCCTAGTTGCAGTAAAAGACGATCATTGGAATAACAAACAATTGCATACATTGGAATTAGCTAACTACTTGAATGTTTGAGACTCGTCTCATACTATTTCAAAGAAGAAAAAGCCGTAGTCTTTTTCCTGTGTGTAGTCAGTTTATTATCATAGGCAGCGCGCTAGCACTGCCTGAGTAAACAACGATGTGGGCACAATGTGTTTTTTTTTCTTCAGTCGTCCGGGTTGCAACGGTAGCTAGCAACCTAGTAAGAGACGATCACGTCCAATGTTAAGAAATATAAAAACCCATAGTTTCTATAGAATTATAGCAAAGAACGAACTATAACCTATAGTAATTGAACTAAAAAGCAAACCATTAGAATATGCCATTATTCGACTATAACCATTAGACTTCATAATATGAAGAATGGGTCTAGTTAATTATCGTCTCTTACTATGTTGCTAGCTACCGCTGCAACTTGGATATAGTCTTTCTAAAGATTGACTAATGATGTCATAGTCGTAGGTTGTAGCCTGGTTGTCTCTTACTATTCCAATTAAGAAAAAGCCATGGGTTTTGCTACATGCAAGTTAAAAAAACAGTACTACACAAACAACTGAGATAACATCTTGAAAAGAGAAAAGCAAAGGTATTCAACCGACCAGGCATATCGAGAAGTAAAATTGAGAGAGCCAAACAAAACAGCAAGGAGTGTTATCACAATGATGAAGATTATAGACATTCGAAAATTGAGGGAGCCAAACAAAATTTCAAGGATTGGTATGATAATGATGAAAATTACCGAATCAAATATAAGAAAAAAGAAAAGCAATGGTAATCCATCGACCAGGTGTATCGAGAAGTAAAAATTGAGACAGCCAAAAAAATTACGTATAGGATCGATAAGGTTCATTTAGAGCATTGAGTAATCGACTATATTGAGATGGCTGACATGGTATGACATGGTCTGTTCAATTATAAAAGACTTTAGGAATTTTAACATGCATTACATACAGGAAAAAACTTACGACTTTGTCATAATTGGAATAGTTCCGGGTTGCAGCGGTAGCTAGCAACCTAGTCAGACACGACAACACCCCATAGTAAAAATTAAAGTAACCCATAACTCCTAAAAATAGAGTCAGATCAAACAGTTCGTGGTAACGAACAGTATAGTAAGCGACTCGTCTCAAGAGTAACCTAAACTCTAAAAAGTGGAATTTTAATATCAATAGATACATCAAAAGAATTGGATTTTTATGCTGATTTTAAATATTAAAGTTTCATCAAGTTTACTCGTATTCATCAAAAGTCCTACTCATCAAAAGTTACAAGCCAGGGAAGATTTGCCCAATTTTCGAAAAAAGGAGAAAACAATCCTCAAAAGATATAGTAAAGAAAATCACACCATCAGTTTCAGCGTATCAGAGAACCTTGTTGTACAGGTTTCAAGCTCCTATCTGCAAAAATGTGAAATATGGAAATTTGCTCTTTTTTGCCAGGAGTGACCTTATCGGCCCAGTGGTCCTAGGATGTCTCGGGAGTGCTCATTTAAACGGATATTAAAAGTTCTAGTGCCCTTTTTAAATAAAAAAATCAAAACAAGAAGTACGCTATTAGAACCGCCTTGTCCAAAATCTCTATATAGAAAACTTACCGTCACTTGGCTTGAACAACAGGGAAAATATATTGGCTTGAAAATCAAGAAGAGTGGCTGAAACCGCGATATTCTCCAACTAAGGCATATTTTTTCTTCATGTTTTTTTTTCTCCATAGCTAGTCAAACAGTTCGTGGTAACGAACTGTAAGTAAGGAGCGACCCGGCTCAATGGTAACCGAAACTCTAAAAAACGGGTTTTTGATACCAATGGATACAGCAAAAGAATTAAATTTCAATGCTGATTCAAATATACAACTGACATTAAGTTTAGTGATACTCATCAATAGTTACGCGCCTGAGAAAATTTGGCTGATTTTCAAAAAAAGGGAAAAAGACCTTCTAAATGTTATAAAACCTTAATGAAAATCACACCATCATATTCAGCGTATTAGAGAACCCTACTGCAGAAGTTTCAAGCTCATGTCTAAGAAAAAGGTGAATTTTCCTTGTTTTGTCAGACGAAAGATCACGAACGCGTGTTTATTTGTTTTTGTTTTTTTTTTCCCAGGGGTGATCGTATCAACCCAATAGTCCTAGAATATCATGGGAGGAATCATTCGAACGGAAATTAAAAGTTTTATTTCCCTTTTTAAGTGACCAAAAAAAATGGAGGGCAACAAGGCCCCTTCCCACAATTATTTTTTTCCCAAAGTCACCCGATCAAAATTTTGAGATAGCCATTTTGTTCAGCATGGTCGAAAATATGAAAAATATGTCTTTTAGGGTGACTTAATCTCCCGAAGTTCCCAGAGGGAGGGCTAAAAGTTATGAACTTTACCCAATGTTAGCATATAGTATTGGTTATTCGGAAGTACACAGAAGTTTTCAGGAGGTTTTTTGTGTGGTTGTGGGAGGGAAGGGTGGTTCGGGGGTTATGTTGGAGGATCTGTTCATGAAGGAAGTTTTCAAGGGGGAAGGGAAATTGCCATGAAGGGGGTGCCGGACTTGCCAGCATTATTTATTGGTTATTGGGAAGTATTCAACCATTTTCAGGAAGGATTTTTTCTGGAGGGGGGGGGGGCCTAGAGGCGGGGCTTACTCTGGAGAATATTTCCGTGGAGGAGGTTTCTTTGGGGTAAGGGACATTTCTATGAAGGGGGCGCCGGATCTCCAAGCATTATTTAAAAAATGATCAGAAATTAAATAAAAAAAAACAAGTTTTTCCAACTGAAATGTAAGAAGGAATATTAGAACTTAAAACGAACAGAAATTATAACGTATGTGAGGGGGTTCTCCCCCAAGTCAATACCCGGCTCTTTACGCTACAGTTTTGTTAGTGATTTAAAAAAAGCTATATATTCTAATTAACCGTCCTTGTTTTTTCTGGTGTTTTTTAATAAATTTTTTTTTTAAATTTTAAATTAACCCGGGTGTTTTTGAATACGGGGACACCTCTCTCATATACGTAATAACATATACGTAATAAAAAAAAAACAATAAAAAAACCAGCGATACGGCTCAATAGTCATCGAAACTTTTAAAAACGGAATTTTGATGACAATAAATGTATCGAAAGAATGTGTTTATAATGCTGATTCTAAATATATAAATTTTATTAAGTTTAGTATTACTCATCAAAGGCTACGAGCCTGAGAAAATTTACTCGATTTTTTAAAGAAGGGGGAAACATCCCCTACAAGTGAAAGAATTTTAATGAAAATCACACCGTCAGATTCAGCGTATCAGAAAACCATATTACACAGGTTTCAAGCTCATATCTGCAAAAATCTGCAACTTTGTATTTTTTGCCAGAAGAAAAATATACGAATATAGAAGTTAGTTACGTAAGTTAATTTGTAAAGACATCCATTTAGCAAAAGAAAAGTAAAATTTTTATGCAAATAAAAGCTGCATTAACTAAAAAACGATCAGAAATTAAATAATAAAAAAAACAAGTTTTTTAAACTGAAAGTAAGGAGCGACATTAAAACTTAAAACGAACAGAAATTATTCCGTATATGAAAGGGGCTGTCCCCTCCTCAACGCCTCGCTCTTTACGCTAAAGTTTTACTCTGTCTCACAACTTTATTTTTTAAAAAAATAAAAAAATTTAGCGTAAAGAGCGAGGCGTTGAGGAGGGGACAGCCCCTTTCATATACGGAATAATTTCTGTTCTTTTTAAGTTTTAATGTTGCTCCTTACTTTCAGTTTAAAAAACTTGTTTTTTTTTATTTAATACATAAAAGATCCATATGGTATAAAGTAAAGAATGAATAGAAAACCCCACAAAGAGACTAAAAGTTAGTAATAACATAGTAAAGAACAAACTCAAGCCCAAAAGATCTTGCTCTTAATTCAACCTATTAGAAGTTCTACCCGACGGAGATTCCAACCCCGTTCTCCCACGTTACAAGCGGGTATGCTTACCATTAGACTATCGAAGACTTATGAAATAAAAGTTACATATAAGACATAATAAGAATTTCGTTAATACACAAAAAATTATATAATGAATTGGTCTGGTTAATTATAATCCGGGTTGCAGCGGTAGCTGGCAACCTAGTAAGAGACGATCACATCCCATAGTAATTACTATAAGAAAAAACTCTTGCCTCTATAACTTTTATAGGCCACTTAACTATAGTATAGGTTTATAAAGTTATATTTCAAGTCAATATATTGAAAATTCCATTCAACGGAGTATCGAACCCTGGTCATCCGCGTGACAAGCGGGCGTGATTACCATTGGGCTACAATAGACTTATGATAAATATGTTACATATAAGATATGGTACTAAATTCGTTCATACACTAAAATATTACATAATCCTGGTTCGAGAGGAAGCTAGTCCGGGTTAGAGCGGTAGCTAGCAACCTAGTATGAGACGATCACGTCTAATGTTAAGAAATATAAAAACCCCTAACTCCCAAAAAAAAGAGTCAGATTAAAACAAAAAGTACACCATTAGAACCGCCTTGTCCGAAACGCCTAAAAAGGAAACTTACCGCCCTTTGGCTTGAATAACAAAGAAAACATATTGGCTTGAAAATCAAGAAAATTGACTTTAACCACGTTACTCTCCACAAACGGTATAATTTTTTCTTTCTTCTTTTCCACAGATATCTTGGCACTGGAACATCGTAGAGATCTATTCAATGGCTTCTTTTAAAGAAAATCTCTAGATCTAGTGCCATTTGCACTTAATTCTTTTTTAAATAAAATCAATTTTTTGCGAAAAACTTAATTTTTTATGTACAAAATTGATCAATGACGTTATATTCGTTGGATGTATTATAATAAAGAACGAGCTCTAGCCTATACTAATAACGAAGTGTATAGTAAGAGCGATCCGTCTCAATATTACAGTAAAGAACAAATTTCCGAAGTAAAGAACAGCCCATAATACTAAAATACGATTATAATTTCGTTTTAAAGATCGATCGATGATGTCATAATCGTAGGTTGTTGCCAGGTCGTCTCTTTCAAATCGAATTAAGAAAAAGCCATAGACTTTTTCCTGTTTGTAATACAATAAGGATGTCAGTAAAGAGAACGGACAATAATAATCCCCAATGACAGAAATGACGACAGCAGCAATGAAAATGATGATGACGGTGATGACGTCAGGCTCTGGAAAAGTCCAGGGGTCATACGGCTCAGTTGTCTTCCATGATAGTAGACGAGATGAGGGTAGTTTGATAAGAACTGGTAAGTTGACAGTACCCCTCTGGATGAGAGTGGGTTTTAGAAGTGGCTAATAATTCTTATATACTACTGGGTAAGGTTAAGCTCTCAATCAAATGCATATTTATTGTGTTATCAATAAAGGAAGTAGTTATTGGTTTTTTCCGGGTTGCAGCGGTAGCTAGCAACCTAGTAAGAGACGATCACGTCCAATGTTAAGAAATATAAAAAAACCCTATCTCCTAAAACAAGAGTAAGATCAAAACAAAAAGTACACCATTAGAACCGCTTTGTCCGAAACCCCTATAAAGGAAACTTACCGCCCTTTGGCTTGAATAACAAAGAAAATATATTGGCTTGAAAATCAAGAAAATTTACTTTAACCACGTTATTCTTCACAAACAGGATATTTTTTTCTTTCTTCTTCTTCTTCTTCTTCTTCTTCTTTTCCACAGATAGCTTGGCACTGGAACATCGTAGAGAGCTGTTCAATGGCTTATTTTAAATGAAATTAATTGGGTTAAAAACCTTTTGTAACTAAAACAAATCCGGGCTGGAGCGGTAGCTAGCAACCTAGAAAGAGACGATCACGTCCAATGTTAAGAAATATAAAAACCCCTAACTCCTAAAAAAAGAGTCAGATCAAAACAAAAAGTACACCATTAGAACCGCTTTGTCTGAAATTACAGTAAAGAAGCAACCTAGCAAGAGACGATCGCGTCCAATGTTAAGAAATATAAAAACCCATAGCTCCTAAAAATCCGGGTTGCAGCGGTAGCTAGCAACCTAGTAAGAGACGATCACGTCCAATGTTAAGAAATATAAAAACCCATAGCTCCTATAAAAGGAGTCAGATCAAAACACAAAGTACACCATTAGAACCGCCTTGTCTGAAAGCCCTGTATAGTTACATTAAAAGACGATCATTGGAATAACAAACAATTGCATACATTGGAATTAGTTAGCTACTTGATGGTTTGAGGTTCGTCTCTTACTATTTCAAAGAAGAAAAAGCCGTAGGCTTTTTCCTGTTTTTAATCAGTTTATTATCCGGGATCTTATAATAATCTTAATAAGCAGGAAATATTTTAATAAATCATCATAAGGATGATGATGCAACACACTTGTCTTTTAACAAGTTTACATATCCGGATTGCAGCGGTAGCTAGCAATCCGGGTTGCAGTGGTAGCTAGCAATCCGGGTTGCAGCGGTAGCTAGCAACCTAATAAGAGACGATCACGTCCAATGTTAAGAAATATAAAAACCCATAGTTCCTAACTTAGGAGTCAGATCAAAACAAAAAGTACACCATTAGAACCGCCCTGTCCGAAACCCCTGTATGGGAAACTTTCTGTTCCTTGGCTTGAACAGCAAGGGAAATATATTGGCTTGAAAGTCAAGAAAAGTGGCAGCTACTACAACATTCTGCCTAAACGAGATATTTTTTTCTTTTTTTCTTTTTTTCTTTTCCACAGATAGCTTGGCACTGGAACATCGTAGAGAGTTGTTCAATAGCTCATTTTAAAGGAACTTAATTGGGTTAAAAATCTATAGTAACTAAAATAAATTATTTCTAAAAGAGAATAAATTTTTCCACCAAAAACTGCATTTTTGATGTCTTTTCACACTGCAGTCTTTCAAACATAATCGTATACCAGTGGTAAGATTTGAACCCACGCCTCCGAAGAGACTGGTGGCTAACACCAGTGTCATGGACCACTCGGCCAGGCTGCATCTTATAATTTGGGTTGCAGCAGTACCTAGCAACCTAGTAAGAGACGATCAGTCCCATGCTAAGAAATATAAAAACCCAAAACTCCTAAAAATAGAGTAAGATCAAAACAAAAGTACATCATTAGAACTACCTTGTCTGAAACCCTACTAGATAAATAATGAATGTCGTCATAGCTTTATATTAGAGCTATGAAGTGAATAGAAAAACACGAAATTATGTTGTGGTTTCTGAAGACGTCATGAAATAATATCATTGCGCCATGACGTCATCATGAAATAAAATCATTACGCCGTGACGTCATAACTACTACTTAAGAACTACAAAGATGAAAATGGTCTCATTCGTGAATTACATAATGGTTGGATCAAAGCAAGCTGCACGCAAGTTAAAAAAACAGTACTACACAGACAACAGAGATAGTATCTTGAAAAGAGAAAAGCAAAGGTATTCAACCGACCAGAAGTATCGAGAAGTAAAAATTGAGAAAGCCAAACAAAAGATCAAGGAGCGTTATCACAATGATAAACTTTATAGAGAAGCAACAATTGAGCAGGCTAGACAAAAGAGCAAGGAACGGTATGATAATGATGAAGATTACAGAGAAGCAAGAATTGAGCAGGCTAGACAAAAGATCAAAGAGCGTTATCACAATGATAAACTTTATAGAGAAGCAACAATTGAGCAGGCTAGACAAAAGAGCAAGGAACGGTATGATAATGATGAAGATTACTGGAACAAACATAAGAAAAAAGTTGCTACCAGAATAATGGGTAGATACTGGGGTGACAAAAGCTTTAATGAAAAAATTAAATTCTCTGCGAGGTTGTACCGAAGAACGCATAAGGACAAAGGGAAAAATTACATTCAGAAATACAAGAAGATGACAAAAATGCAGGCTGATCTTCGTAAATTGAGAAACATTTTACGCATTTTTTACCAAGATCACGAAAAGTATTCAAAATTACAGATTAAAATTCTCTTTGAAAGAGCGGATGCTGTTGAAAAGTCGGCTAGAAATGCTTTGGCAAAGCTTCATAGTAATATCCAAAAGAAATGTTGTCAGTTTAATGAAAAGCTTCCAAGGTATGGATTGGCAACTGCGGAACAGTTTATAGATGCAACGGAAAATGTTCGACAACACAGTGAATATACGGAGGTGTACCTCTTAGAAAATTCGTATATTAATTTTGGAAGGAGGAATTGCAGTTTATGTAGCAGCAATAAAAATATATATACAAGCATACCTATCAACAGCGAAGGAAAATCAATGTTTTTCAATTATGGCGAAAACGAGCCTGTTAGGGTTATTAGTATATGTGTTTGTAAGACTAATGATTTAGAACAAATTCCTGGAACACCGACTCAAGAAAAAAGCATTTCTAACTGTGTTTTAAACAGTTCTTTTAGTTCTACTGAATATTTGGCAAAAAATTCTCTGTGCAGTAGAACAAACTGTCCTGAAAAGTACGAGACAACTATTGAAAAATGCTCTGAATCTAGATCTGACAAGGAAATTATGATGGCTGAAGTCACCTATAACAATCTGAGTAAACATTCAAAACCAAAAATTGGGTAGCAGGTTACTTGGCAATGTCACCCTGATATCTGCAAGCTCTATCCAACGGATATTGAATTATGTCAAATTCTTTTTGATATCCTTGAAAATAATATAGCATTAAAATTTTCAACTGACAAAGTGGTTAATTTCTACCTTGGCGGCTTGGATTATTGTGAAATCAATTACAGGGACACAAGAAAGCATGAGCATTCGTTATACTGTAGCCCAAATGAGGGATGTCAGAGCTATTTGCGTTCTCTAAGGGCACTAGCTCCACATTTTCATGTCTTGAACTGTTTCATTAATAGCGTATATAAGGCAGTATCAAAATGTAAGATTATACAACATATTAATCTACTAAAAGTCGAGGGCTCGTACAAGGAACTAAGTCATTATATAGAAGAAGTGTCAAGTAGACTCTGTCGTAATAATAGTCAAGACTTCATCTACGGTGATAGCAATTTTAGAGTTTCTGTGGATGAAAATACAATAATAAAATTATTTGGTGAGAGCCTTGATAAGGTAGCTAACATCCGGGATGTATACCCCACAATGCATTGTGACAGTTGCGAGCAGATAAAGACAAAAAACCAATTGAAGAGTCTAAGATCCCTTTCAAATAAGAAAGGTTTTGATGTAATGATGGCCACGATTTTAGAACATCTACAACAGGACATACCCAAAGATGACAGAGAACAGCTAATTCATTGTACAGGTTGGAAAAAGGATAGTACAATAAAGAACGACACCTAGCCCATGTTAACTGAAACATAAATAGGGTTTATGTTTTTTCCATCAGTATCATGGCTGTAGAGATGGCTGAAACCTAGTTACATTAAAAAACGATCATTGGAATAACAAACAATTGCATACATTGGAATTAGCAAGCTACTTGAATGTTTGAGACTCGTCTCATACTATTTCAAAGAAGAAAAAGCCGTAGGCTTTTTCCTGTGTGTAGTCAGTTTATTATTATAGGCAGCGCGCTAGCACTGCCTGAGTAAACAACGATGTGGGCACAATGTGTTTTTTTTCTTCTTCAGTCGTCCGGGTTGCAGCGGTAGCTAGCAACCTAGTAAGAGACGATCACGTCCAATGTTAAGAAATATAAAAACCCATAGCTTCTATAAAATTATAGCAAAGAACGAACTATGTTAAGAAATATAAAAACCCTTAACTCCTAAAAAAAGAGTCAGATCAAAACAAAAAGTACACCATTAGAACCGCTTTGTCCGAAACCCATAAAAAGGAAACTTACCGCCCTTTGGCTTGAATAACAAAGACAATATATTGGCTTGAAAATCAAGAAAATTGACTTTAACCACGTTATTCTCCAAAAACGGGATATTTTTTTCTTTCTTCTTCTTCTTCTTCTTTTCCACAGATAGCTTGGCACTGGAACATCGTAGAGAGCTGTTCAATGGCTTATTTTAAATGAAATTAATTGGGTTAAAAACCTTTTGTAACTAAAACAAATCCGGGTTGGAGCGGTAGCTAGCAACTTAGAAAGAGACGATCACGTCCAATGTTAAGAAATATAAAAAACCCTAACTCCTAAAAAAAGAGTCAGATCAAAACAAAAAGTGCACCATTAGAACCGCTTTGTCTGAAATTACAGTAAAGAAGCAACCTAGCAAGAGACGATCGCGTCCAATGTTAAGAAATATAAAAACCCATAGCTCCTAAAAATCCGGTTTGCAGCGGTAGCTAGCAACCTAGTAAGAGACGATCACGTCCAATGTTAAGAAATATAAAAACCCATAGCTCCTAAAAAAGGAGTCAGATCAAGACAAAAATTACACCATTAGAACCACCTTGTCTGAAAGCCCTGTATAGTTACATTAAAAGACGATCATTGGAATAACAAACAATTGCATACATTGGAATTAGTTAGCTATTTGATGGTTTGAGGTTCTTCTCTTACTATTTCAAAGAAGAAAAAGCCGTAGGCTTTTTCCTGTTTGTAATCAGTTTATTATCTGGGTTGTTATAATAATCTTAATAAGCATGAAATATTTTAATAAATCATCATAAGGATGATGATGCAACACACTTGTCTTTTAACAAGTTTACATATAGTACAATAAAGAACGACACCTAGCCCATGTTAACTGAAACATAAATAGGGTTTAGGTTTTTACCATCAGTATCATGGCTGTAGAGATGGCTGAAGCCTAGTTACAGTAAAAGACGATAATTGGAATAACAAACAATTGCATACATTGGAATTAGCTAGCTACTTGAATGTTTGAGACTCGTCTCATACTATTTCAAAGAAGAAAAAGCCGTAGTCTTTTTCCTGTGTGTAGTCAGTTGATTATCTTAGGCAGCGCGCTAGCACTGCCTGAGTAAACAACGATGTGGGCACAATGTGTTTTTTTTTCTTCAGTCGTCCGGGTTGCAACGGTAGCTAGCAACCTAGTAAGAGACGATCACGTCCAATGTTAAGAAATATAAAAACCCATAGTTTCTATAGAATTATAGCAAAGAACGAACTATAACCTATAGTAATTGAACTAAAAAGCAAACCATTAGAATATGCCATTATTGGCTATAACCCTTAGACTTCATAATATGAAGAATGGGTCTAGTTAATTATAGTTTCTTACTATGTTGCTAGCGACCACTGCAACCCCGATATAGTCTTTATAAGTATTTACTAATGATGTCAAATTCGTAGATTGTAGCCTGGGTGTATATTAATATTACAATTAAGAAAAAGCCATGGGCTTTTCTACATGCAAGTTAAAAAAAACAGTACTACACAAACAACTAAGATAACATCTTGAAAAGAGAAAAGCAAAGGTATTCAACCGACCAGGCATATCGAGAAGTAAAATTGAGAGAGCCAAACAAAACAGCAAGGAGTGTTATCACAATGATGAAGATTATAGACATTCGAAAATTGAGGGAGCCAAACAAAATTTCAAGGATTGGTATGATAATGATGAAAATTACCGAATCAAATATAAGAAAAAAGAAAAGCAATGGTAATCCATCGACCAGGTGTATCGAGAAGTAAAAATTGAGACAGCCAAAAAAATTACGTATAGGATCGATAAGGTTCATTTAGAGCATTGAGTAATCGACTATATTGAGATGGCTGACATGGTATGACATGGTCTGTTCAATTATAAAAGACTTTAGGAATTTTAACATGCATTACATACAGGAAAAAACTTACGACTTTGTCATAATTGGAATAGTTCCGGGTTGCAGCGGTAGCTAGCAACCTAGTCAGACACGACAACACCCCATAGTAAAAATTAAAGTAACCCATAACTCCTAAAAATAGAGTCAGATCAAACAGTTCGTGGTAACGAACAGTATAGTAAGCGACTCGTCTCAAGAGTAACCTAAACTCTAAAAAGTGGAATTTTAATATCAATAGATACATCAAAAGAATTGGATTTTTATGCTGATTTTAAATATTAAAGTTTCATCAAGTTTACTCATATTCATCAAAAGTCTTACTCATCAAAAGTTACAAGCCAGGGAAGATTTGCCCTATTTTCGAAAAAAGGAGAAAACAATCCTCAAAAGATATAGTAAAGAAAATCACACCATCAGTTTCAGCGTATCAGAGAACCTTGTTGTTCAGGTTTCAAGCTCCTATCTGCAAAAATGTGAAATATGGAAATTTGCCCTTTTTTGCCAGGAGTGACCTTATCGGCCCAGATGTCCTAGGATGTTTTGGGAGTGCTCATTTAAACGGATATTAAATGTTCTAGTGCCCTTTTTAAATAAAAAAATCAAAACAAGAAGTACGCTATTAGAACCGCCTTGTCCAAAATCTCTATATAGAAAACTTACCATCACTTGGCTTGAACAACAGGGAAAATATATTAGGTTAAAAATGAAGAAAAGTGGCTGAAACCGCGATATTCTCCACATAAGGCATATTTTTTCTTAATGTTTTTTTTCTCCATAGCTAGTACATAAGAGATCCATATGGTATAAAGTAAAGAATGAATAGAAAACCCCACAAAGAGACTAAAAGTTAGTAATAACATAGTAAAGAAAAAACTCAAGCCCAAAAGATCTTGCTCTTAATTCAACCTATTAGAAGTTCTACCCGACGGAGATTCCAACCCCGTTCTCCCACGTTACAAGCGGGTATGCTTACCATTAGACTATCGAAGACTTATGAAATAAAAGTTACATATAAGACATAATAAGAATTTCGTTAATACACAAAAAATTATATAATGAATTGGTCTGGTTAATTATAATCCGGGTTGCAGCGCTAGCTGGCAACCTAGTAAGAGACGATCACATCCCATAGTAATTACTATAAGAAAAAACTCTTGCCTCTATAACTTTTATAGGCCACTTAACTATAGTATAGGTTTATAAAGTTATATTTCAAGTCAATATATTGAAAATTCCATTCAACGGAGTATCGAACCCTAGTCATCCGCGTGACAAGCGTGCGTGATTACCATTGCACTACAATAGACTTATGAAAAAATATGTTACATATAAGATATGGTACTAAATTCGTTCATACACTAAAATATTACATAATCTTGGTTCGAGCGGAAGCTAGTCCGGGTTAGAGCGTTAGCTAGCAACCTAGTATGATCACGTCTAATGTTGAGAAATATAAAAACCCCTAACTCCTAAAGAAATTAGTCAGATAAAAACAAAAAGTACACCATTAGAACCGCCTTGTCCGAAACGCCTAAAAAGGAAACTTACCGCCCTTTGGCTTGAATAACAAAGAAAGCATATTGGCTTGAAAATTAAGAAAATTGACTTTAACCACGTTAATCTCCACAAACGGCATATTTTTTTCTTTCTTCTTTTCCACAGATATCTTGGCACTGGAACATCGTAGAGAATTGTTCAATGGCTTCTTTTAAAGGAAATCTCTAGATCTAGTGCCATTTGCACTTAATTTTTTTTTTGAATAGAATCAATTTTTTGCGAAAAACTTAATTTTTTATGTACAAAATTGATCAATGACGTTATAGTCGTTGGATGTATCCGGGTTGCAGCGGTAGCTAGCAACCCCTAGTAAGAGACGATCACGTCCAATGTTAAGAAATATAAAAACCCATAGTTCCTAAGAATGGAGTCAGATCAAAACAAAAAGTACACCATTAGAACCGCCTTGTCCGAAACCTCTATAAAGGAAACTTACCGCCCTTTGGCTTGAATAACAAAGAAAATATATTGGCTTGAAAATCAAGCAAATTGACTTTTACCACGTTATTCTCCACAAACGGGATATTTTTTTCTCTTTTCATTTGTATCCAGAGATAGCTTGGCACTGGAACATCGTAGAGGGTTGTTCAATAGCTCATTTTAAAGAAAATTAATTGGGTTAAAAACCTTTTGTAACTAAAATAAATTATTTCTAAAAGAGAATAAATTTTTCCACCAAAAACTGCATTTTCGATGTCTTTTCACACTGCAGTCTTTCAAACATAATCGTATACCAGCGGTAAGATTTGAACCCACGCCTCCGAAGAGACTGGTGGCTAACACCAGTGCCTTGCACCACTCGGTCAGGTTGCCTCTCATAAATAAATATATATGTGAATCTGGGTTGCGGCAGTATCCGGGTTGCAGCGGTAGCTAGCAACCTAGTAAGAGACGATCACGTCCAATGTTAAGAAATATAAAAACCCATGGTTCCTAACAAAGGAGTAATATCAAAACAAAAAGTACACCATTAGAGCCGCCTTGTCCGAAACCCCTGTATAGGAAACTTTCTGTCCCTTGGCTTTAACAGCAAGGGAAATATATTGGCTTGAAAATCAAGAAAATTGACTTTAACCACGTTATTCTCCCCAAACGGGATATTTTTTTCTCTTTTCTTTTTGTTTCTTTTCCACAGATAGCTTGGCACTGGAACATCGTAGAGGGTTGTTCAATAGCTCATTTTAAAGGAAATTAATTGGGTTAAAAATCTATAGTAACTAAAATAAATTATTTCTAAAAGAGAATAAATTTTTCCACCAAAAACTGCATTTTTGATGTCTTTTCACACTGCAGTCTTTCAAACATAATCGTATACCAGCGGTAAGATTTGAACCCACGCCTCCGAAGAGACTGGTGGCTAACACCAGTGTCTTGGACCACTCGGCCAGGCTGCCTCTTATAATTTGGGTTGCAGCAGTAGCTAGCAACCTAGTAAGAGACGATCAGTCCCATGCTAAGAAATATAAAAACCCAAAACTCCTAAAAATAGAGTAAGATCAAAACAAAAGTACAGCATTAGAACTACCTTGTCTGAAACCCTACTAGATAAATAATGAATGTCGTCATAGCTTTATATTAGAGCAATGACGTGAATAGAAAAACACGAAATTATATTGTTGTTTCTGATGACGTCATGAAATAATATCATTGCGCCATGACGTCAATAAAATCATTACGCCTTGACGTCATAATTACTACTTAAGAACGACAAAGATGTAAATTCTCTCAATCTTGATTAGAATAATGGTTTGATCGAAGCAAGCTATATGCAATTTGAAAAAACAGTGCTACACAAACAACAGAGATAGTATCTTGAAAAGAGAAAAGAAAAGGTATTCAACTGACCAGGCGTATCGAGAAGTAAAAATTGAGAGAGCAAAACAAAGGTATTCAACCGACCAGGCGTATCGAGAAGTAATAATTGAGAGAGCAAAACAAAACAGCAAGATGTGTTATCACAATGATGAAGATTATAGACATGCAAAAATTGAGACAGCCAAACAAAAGTTCAAGGAGAGTTATCACAATGATGAAGATTACCGCATCAAATATAAGAAAAACCAAAAGCAAAGGTATTTCAACCGTCCAGGTGTATCGAGAAGTAAAAATTGAGACAGCCAAACAAAAGATCAAGGAGCGTTACTGGGGTGACAAAATCTATAATGAAAAAATTAAATTCTCTGCGAGGTTGTACCGAAGAACGCATAAGGACAAAGGGAAAAATTATATTCAGAAATACAAGAAGATGGGAAAAATGCAGGCTGATCTTTGTAAATTGAGAAACATTTTACGCATGTTTTATCGGGATCACGAAAAGTATTCAAAATTACAAATTAAAATTCTCTTTGAAAGAGCGGATGCTGTTGAAAAGTCGGCTAGAAATTCTTTGGCAAAGCTTCATAGTAATATCCAAAAGAAATGTTTTCAGTTTAACGAAAAGCTTCCAAGGTATGGATTGGCAACTGCGGAACAGTTTATAGATGCAATGGAAAATGTTCGACAACACAGTGAATATACGGAGGCGTACTTCTTAGAAAATTCATATATTAATTTTGGAAGGAGCAATTGCAGTTTATGTAGCAGCAATAAAAATATATATACAAGCATACCTATCAACAGCGAAGGAAAAGCAATGTTTTTCAATTATGGCGAAAACGAGCCTGTTAGGGTTATTAGTAAATGTGTTTGTAAGACTAATGATTGATCAAATTCCTGGAACACCGACTCAAGAAAAAAGCATTTCTAACTGTGTTTTAAACAGTCCTTTTAGTTCTACTGAATATTTGGCAAAAAATTCTCTGTGTAGTAGAACAAACTGTCCTGAAAAGTACGAGACAACTATTGAAAAAATGCTCTAAAACTAGATCTGACAAGGAAATTATGATGACTGAAGTCACCTATAACAATCAGGGTAAACATTCAAAACCAAAAACTGGGCAGCAGGTTACTTGGCAATGTCACCCTGATATCTGCAAGCTCTATCCGACGGATATTGAATTATGTCAAATTCTTTTTGATATCCTTGAAAATAATATAGCATTAAAATTTTCAACTGACAAAGTGGTTAATTTCTACCTCGGCGGCTTGGATTATTGTGAAATCAATTACAGGGACACAAGAAAGCATGGGCATTCGTTATACTGTAGCCCAAATGAGGGATGTCAGAGCTATTTGCGTTCTCTAAGGGCACTAGCTCCACATTTTCCTGTCTTGAACTGTTTCATTAACAGCGTATATAAGGCAGTATCAAAATGTAAGATTATACAACATATTAATCTACTAAAAGTCGAGGGCTCGTAAAAGGAACTAAGTCATTACATAGAAGAAGTGTCAAGTAGACTCTGTCGTAATAATAGTCAAGACTTCATTTACGGTGATAGCAATATTAGAGTTTCTGTGGATGAAAATACAATAATAAAATTATTTGGTGAGAGCCTTGATAAGGTAGCTAACATCAGGGATGTACACCCCACAATTATAATAAAGAACGACCTCTTGCCTATACTAAATTTTATACGCCACTTAATTATAGTATAGGTTAGTAATTCCACAGATAGCTTGGCACTATAACATCGTAGAGAGTTGTTCAATAGCTCATTTTCAAGGAAACTATCGGGGTTAAAAACCTTTTGTAATTAAAACAAATTATTTTTAAAATAGAATCAGTTTCATATTTTATAATAAAGAACGACCTCTTGCCTATACTAAATTATATAGGCCACTTAACTATAGTATATGTTAGTAAATTTACATTAAAAGACGATCACTGAAATAACAAACCATTCCATACATTGGACTTGCTTGGCACTGGAACATCGTAGAGAGTTGTTCAATGGCTAATTTTAAACATATTTTATATCAAAGATTGATCAATGATTATATAAAGGACCGATATAGTTCATCATAAATATTATTTGTCAATTATTACAATAAAATACGATCACTAGAATAACAAACCATTGGAAACATTGGACTTAGTTAGATACTTGATTGTTTGAGGTTCGTCTCTTACTATTTCAAAGAAGAAAAATCCATAGGCTTTTTCCTGTTTGTAACTAGGTTATATATATCACAGACGTCACTAGATATACTTTATTTCGGACAAAAACACAAAAACTTATTTATAAAGTTACACATTCCTAAATCAGCTTAAAATTAGGATTCTTCCTCAGTTGGCAGTTAAAATTTATATTTGTTTTTAAAAGGGTTACTATAAGCTGGAGTTCGTTCTTTATCCGGGTTGCAGCGGTAGCAAAACCTAGTAAGAGACGATCACCTCCAATGTTAAGAAATATAAAACCCCCCAACTCCTAAAAAAAGAGTCAGATCAAAACAAAAAGTACACCATTAGAACCGCCTTGTCTGAAACCTCTATAAAGAAAACTTACCGCCCTTTGGCTTGAATAACAAAGAAAATATATTGGCTTGAAAATCAAGAAAATCCATGGTTGCAGCGGTAGCTAGGAACCTAGTAAGAGACGATCACGTCCAATGTTAAGAAATATAAAAACCCATAGTTCCTAACAGAGGAGTCAGATCAAAACAAAAATTACACCATTAGAACCGCCTTGTCCGAAACCCCTGTATAGGAAACTTTCTGTCCCTTCGCTTGAACAGCAAGTGGAATATATTGGCTTGAAAATCAAGAAAAGTGGCAGCTACTACAACATTCTGCCTAAACGGGATATTTTTTTCTTTCTTTTTTTCTTTTTTTTCTTTTGTATCCAGAGATAGCTTGGCACTGGAACATCATAGAGAGTTGTTCAATGGCTCATTTTAAAGGAAATTAATTGGTTTAAAAACCTTTTGTAACTAAAATAAATTATTTCTAAAAGTGAATAAATTTTTCCACCAAAAACTGCATTTTTGATGTCTTTTCACACTGCAGTATTTCAAACACAATCGTATACCAGCGGTAAGATTTGAACCCACGCCTCCGAAGAGACTGGTGGCTAACACCAGTGCCTTGGACCACTCGGCCAGGCTGCCTCTCATAAATAATATATATGTGAATCTGGGTTGCAGCATTACAATAAAGAACGACACCTAGCCCATGTTAACTGAAACATAAATAGGGATTATGTAATTTCCATCAGTATCATGGCTGTAGAGATGGCTGAAACCTAGTAAAGAACAAACCTATAATAAATTATTACAGTAAAGAACGATCTCTCATGCATAGTAACTGATATATGGTGGTTCCAGACGTAGTTACTTTTATAATAAAGAATGAGCTCTAGCCTATACTAATAACGAACTGTATAGTAAGAGCGATCCGTCTCAATATTACAGTAAAGAACAAATTTCCGAGTTGCAGTGGCAGCTAGCAACCTAGTAAGAGACATACAGTAAAGAACAAACTTCCAGCCCATAATACTAAAATACGATTATATTTTCGTTTTAAAGATCGATCGATGATGTCATAATCGTAGGTTGTTGCCAGGTCGTCTCTTTCAAATCGAATTAAGAAAAAGCCATAGGCTTTTTCCTGTTTGTAATACAGTAAGGATTTCAGTAAAAGAACGGACAATAATAATCCCCAATGAACGAAATGACGACAGCAGCAATGAGAATGATAATGACGGTGGTGACGTCAGGCTCTGGAAAAGTCCAGGGGTCACACGGCTGAGTTGTCTTCCATGATATTAGAAGAGATGAGGGTAGTTTGATAAGAACTGGTAAGTTGACAGTACCCCTCTGGATGAGAGTGGGTTTTAGAAGTGGCTAATAATTCTTATATACTACTGGGTAAGGTTAAGCTCTCAATCAAATGCATATTTATTGTGTTATCAATAAAGGAAGTAGTTATTGGTTTTTTCCGGGTTGCAGCGGTAGCTAGCAACCTAGTAAGAGACGATCACGTCCAATGTTAAGAAATATAAAAACCCATAGCTCCTAAAAAAGGAGTCAGATCAAAACAAAAAGTACACCTTTAGAACCACCTTGTCCGAAACCCCTGTATAGAAAACTTTCTGTTCCTTGGCTTGAACAGCAAGGGAAATATATTGGCTTGAAAATGAAGAAAAGCGGCAGCTACTACAACATCCTGCCTAAACGGCATATTTTTGGTTCTTTTTTCTTTTCCACAGATAGCTTGGCACTGGAACATCGTAGAGAGTTGTTCAATGGCTCATTTTAAAGAAAATTAATTGGGTTAAAAATCTTTTGTAACTAAATTGAATTGTTTCTAAGGGAGAATAAATTTTCACACAAAAAACTGCATCTTTTATGTCTTTTCATACCGCAGTCTTTTCAAAGATATTTGATTATTGTACATAAATCATAATCGTATACCATCGGTAAGATTTGAACCCACGCCTCCGAAGAGACTGGTGGCTAACACCAGAGCCTTTGACCAATCGGCCACGCTGCCTCTCATAACTATATATATGAATCCGGGTTGCAGCAGTAGCTAACAGCCTAGTGAGATTACATAAAGACCGATATAGTTCATCATACGTGGTATTTGTCAATTAGGTTTTTTTTATAAAATTATCCATTATTATGTAAAATTCAGTAATTTTTGGGAGTTTTAACAAAAAATTTATTTGTTAAATGAAGCTAGAATAATTCTTGAAAATTTTAAATATTTTAATTATTATTATTATTATATTATATATGTAAGAGACGATCATGTCCAATGGTAAGAAATATAAAAACCTATAGCTCCTAAAAAAAGAGTCAGATCAAAACAAAAAATACACCTTTAGAACCGCCTTGTCGGAAACCCCTGTATAGGAAACTTTCTGTACCTTGGCTTGAACAGAAAGGGAAATATATTGGCTTGAAAATCAAGAAAAGTGGCAGCTACTACAACATTTTGCCTAAACGGCATATTCTTTCTTTCTTTTTCTTTTCCACAGATAGCTTGGCACTGGAACGTCGTAGAGAGTTGTTCAATGGCTCACTTTAAAGGAAATTAATTCGGTTAAAAATCTTTTGTAACTAAAATAAATTATTTCTAAAAGAGAATAAATTTTAACACTAAAAACTGCATTTTTTATGTCTTTTCATACTGCAGTCTTTTCAAAGATATTTGATTTTTGTACATAAATCATAATCGTATACCAGCGGTAAGATTTGAACCCACGCCTCCGAAGAGACTGGTGGCTAAAATTAGCGCCTTTAACCACTCGGCCACGCTGCCTCTCATAAATATATATGTGAATCCGAGTTGCAGCAGTAGCTAACAGCCTAGTGAGATTACATAAAGGACCGATATAGTTCATCATACATGGTATTTGTCAATTAGTTTTTTTTTATAAAATTATCCATTATTATCTAAAATGCAGTAATTTTTGGGGGGTTTTAACAAAAAAATTATTTGTTAAATTAAGCTAGAATAATTCTTGCAAATTTTAAATATATCAACCTAGTAACCTAGTAACCTAGTAAGAGACGATCACGTCCAATGTTAAGAAATATAATCCGGGTTGCAGCGGTAGCTAGCAACCTAGTAAGAGACGATCACGTCCAATGTTAAGAAATATAAAAATCCATAGTTCCTAACAAAAAGGAGTCAGATCAAAACAAAAAGTACACCATTAGAACCGCCTTGTCCGAAACCCCTGTATAGGAATCTTTCTTTCCCTTGGCTTGAACAGCAAGGGAAATATATTGGCTTGAAAATCAAGAAAATTGACTTTAACCACGTTATTCTCCCCAATCGGGATATTTTTTTCTTTTTTTTTTTTTTTCTTTTCCACAGATAGCTTGGCACTGGAACATCGTAGAGGGTTGTTCAATGGCTAATTTTAAAGGAAATTAATTGGGTTAAAAATCTATAGTAACTAAAATAAATTATTTATAAAAGAGAATAAATTTTTCCACCAAAAACTTCATTTTTGATGTCTTTTCACACTGCAGTCTTTCAAAAATTTATAATAAAGAACGAACTCTTCCCTATACTAACTTGCATACGCAACTTCACTATAGTTATTTTACAGTAAATAACGAACCTTAGCCCATAGTAACAGAAACAAGATTTTATAATAAAGAACGACCTCTTGCCTATACTAAATTTTATACGCCACTTAATTATATTATAGGTTAGTAATCCAACAGATAGAATGGCACTGAAACATCGTAGAGAGTTTTTCAATGGCTCATTTTAAATGAAATTAATGGGGTTAAAAATCTTTTGTAATTTACACAAAGGACCGATATAGCTCATTATAAATGGTGTTTGTCAATTATCCGCGTTGCAGCGGTAGCTAGCAACCTAGTAAGAGACGATCACCTCCAATACAGTAAAGAACGACCTCTTGCCTATACTAAATTTTTAAAGGCCTCTTACGTATAGTATAGTCTAGTAAAGTTATATTTAAGGTCAATATATTAAAATTTTCCATTAAAAGACGATCATTGGAATAAAAACCAATCACATAAATTGGATTTAGTTCGCTACTTGATTATTTGAGGATAGTCTCTTACTATTTGAAAGAAGAAATAGCCGTAGGCTTTTTCCTGTTTGTAATCATCCGGGTTGCAGCGGTAGCTAGCAACCTAGTAGGAGACGATCAAGCCCTATAGTAAATGCTAAAGAAACCCATAACTCCTGAAAAAAGATTCAGATCAAGTTTGCATTAAAAGACGATCACTGAAAAACAAACCATTCCATACATTGGACTTAGTTAGCTACTTGATTGTTTGAGTTTCGTCTCTTACTATTTAAAAGAAGAAAAAGCCGTAGGCTTTTTCCTGTTTGTATTTATAGTTAAAAAACGAACTCAAGTCCAAAGAAACTGAACCCTGTGGTTCATTTATATTATCTTCATTATTTAAGCTAGAATGTAAATAAACAAGTTTCTTTTTTAAATTTTTATTTACAGTAAAGAGCGGACTTCCAGCCCATAGTAACTAGAATAAGATTATATCCGGGTTGCAGCAGTAGCAAGCAACCTAGTAAGAGATGTTAATATTAAAGATTGATCAATGGAGTCATAATCGTAGGTTGTATCCAGGTCATTTACAGTATCCGGGTTGCAGCGGTAGCTAGCAACCTAGTAAGAGACGATCACCTCCAATGTCAAGAAATATAAAACCCCCCAACTCCTAAAAAAAGAGTCAGATCAAAACAAAAAGTACACCATTAGAACCGCCTTGTCCGAATCCTCTATAAAGGAAACTTACCTCCCTTTGGCTTGAATAACAAAGAAAATATATTGGCTTGAAAATCAAGAAAATTGACTTTTACCACGTTATTCTCCACAAACGGGATATTTTTTTCTTTCCGCTTTTTCTTTCTGCTCAGCTAGCTGGGCACTGGAAAATCATAGAGAGCTGTATAATAGCTCATTTTAAAGGAAATTGCAACATCTAGTCACTTTTGTATTTAAAAATAAAATACTTTTTAAAGTAGAATCAATTTTGTCAAAAAAATTGAATTTTTGATGTATTTTCATACTGCAGTCTTTTCAAAGATATTTGAATTTTGAAGCAATAAAACAGTCCATGTAATGAACTCTATAGTAATAATAGCTACTTGTCTCAATAGTAACCGAAACTCCTGGAACCAAAATTTTCTTTTTTGGCTTAATCGCTAAAATTATTATGTAAACTGCAAAAATATTTATGATGCCTAATCAGTAATAGTAATTTTTTAATTTAAACAACAAAAATACATGAAAATTCTAAAATTAGTTTTGCTTTTTGTCTCCTGGAAGAAATTTTTTTTTCATCTCAGTTCAAATTTATTATTGTATCCTGTAACCCGTAAAGTACATATCTCCATATTATTGTCTCATAATTGCAATTATTTTAGTTTTCAGTCCAGAATCACTAAACTTATTATTTAAACTGCAAAAATATTTATGGTGTCTAACCAATAATACTAATTTTGTAATTCAAACAAGATAAATACCTGAAAATTTTAAAATTAGTTTTGTTTTATGCTAGGTTTTAGATACTCGACACGGGATTTTGTGTGCTTAATAATTTTAAATCTTGAAAAAATATGGTCTCACGCGAGTGGAAAAAAAGAAAGAATAACCAAAAACAATATCAAAATAGAACAATCCATTATAATAATTACAGTAAAGAACGATCTCTCTCCCATAATAACTGATATGTTACATTAAAAGACGATCATTGGAATATAGTAAAGAACGAACTCTTGCCCTTAGTTACCTATGTCTTGTCAAATTAGCTAATTAATTTCACCTGATTTTGTTTTAAAAATAATTCCCACACCGGGATTCGAACCCAAGCCAAGTGGTTGAAAGCCAACTATCCTAAACCACTAGACCATATGAGATATGTGTAAAAAGCTAATTAATTGTTTTATGATATCTTATAGGATAAATCTCATCGGATATAGCTGAAACCTAGTAAAGAACAAACCACGGCACATAGTAACTAAAACTTTTAGAATAAAGAATGAACTCTTGCCTATACTAGATTAGATACTCAACTTAAATATAGTTAATGATAAAGTAATGTACATAATTTCCAATGTTATTAAAATACATTAAAGAACGAACTTCAGCCCATAGCAAATTAAATAAGGTTATAATGTATGACTCAAAGAAGAAATTTGTTTGCTTTTGTCTAAAATTTTACCAGCTTTATAATAAAGAACGACCTGTTGCCTGTACTAAATTTTATAGGCCACTTAACTATAGTATAAGCTACTACAGTTCCGGGTTGCAGTGGTAGCTAGCAACCTAGTAAGAGACGATCAAGTCCAATGTTAAGAAATATAAAAACCCATAGCTCCTAAAATTTACAGTAAAGAACGATTGCTCATGCATAGTAACTGATATATGGTGGTTCTAGGGGTAGTTACTTGTGGTTCGTCTCTTACTATTTCAAAAAAGAAAAAGCCGTAGACTTTTTCCTGTTTGTAATGATATAGCATAAAACGAATTCCAAGTTGCAACTGACGTCATCATGTTTTCTGGGTTGCAGCGGTAGCTAGCAACCTAGTAAGAGACGATCACCTCCAATGTCAAGAAATATAAAACCCCCCAACTCCTAAAAACAGAGTCAGATCAAAACAAAAAGTACACCATTAGAACCGCCTTGTCCGAATCCTCTATAAAGGAAACTTACCGCCCTTTGGCTTGAATAACAAAGAAAATATATTGGCTTGAAAATCAAGAAAATTGACTTTTACCACGTTATTCTCCACAAACGGGATATTTTTTTCTTTCCGCTTTTTTTTTCTGCTCAGCTAGCTGGGCACTGGAAAATCATAGAGAGCTGTATAATAGCTCATTTTAAAGGAAATTGCAACATCTAGTCACTTTTGTATTTAAAAATAAAATACTTTTTAAAGTAGAATCAATTTTGTCAAAAAAATTGCATTTTTGATGTATTTTCATGCTGCAGTCTTTTCAAAGATATTTGAATTTTGAAGCAATAAAACAGTCCATGTAATGAACTCTATAGTAATAATAGCTACTTGTCTCAATAGTAACCGAAACTCCTGGAACCAAAATTTTCTTTTTTGGCTTAATCGCTAAAATTATTATGTAAACTGCAAAAATATTTATGATGCCTAATCAGTAATAGTAATTTTTTAATTTAAACAACAAAAATACATGAAAATTCTAAAATTAGTTTTGCTTTTTGTCTCCTGGAAGAAATTTTTTTTTCATCTCAGTTCAAATTTATTATTGTATCCTGGAACCAAACTTTTTTTGGTTTGTAACCCGTAAAGTACATTCCATATTATTGTCTCATAATTGCAATTATTTTAGTTTTCAGTCCAGAATCACTAAACTTATTATGTAAACTGCAAAAATATTTATGGTGTCTAACCAATAATACTAATTTTGTAATTCAAACAAGATAAATACCTGAAAATTTTAAAATTAGTTTTGTTTTATGCTAGGTTTTAGATACTCGACACGGGATTTTGTGTGCTTAATAATTTTAAACCTTGAAAAAATATGGTCTCACGCGAGTGGAAAAAAAGAAAGAATAACCAAAAACAATATCAAAATAGAACAATCCAAATTTCTACTAATAGAAAACTTTACTACACAAAAAATAAAGCTAACATCCTGAAATATCAGAAAAGTTTATTTAAAAGAGATAAAAATGCCACCGAACGCAATAAAGCTCGAGCACGCGTAAGGATTGCTACTAAGATGTCTTGTGATCCAGGATTTAAGAAAATGAAATATGACAGAGCAAAACAGAGGTATCTTACGGATCAGGGGTATCGAGAAGGGAAAATTGAGACAGCGAAACAAAAGAGCAAGGAACGGTATGATAACGATATAGATTACCGAAACAAACATAAGAAAAAAGTTGCTACCAGAATAATGGGTAGATACTGGGGTGACAAAAGCTATAATGAAAAAATTAAATTCTCTGCGAGGTTGTACCGAAGAACGCATAAGGACAAAGGGAAAAATTACATTCAGAAATACAAGAAGATGGCAAAAATGCAGGCTGATCTTTGTAAATTTAGAAACATTTTACGCATGTTTTATCGGGATCACGAAAAGTATTCGAAATTACAGATTAAAATTCTCTTTGAAAGAGCGGATGCTGTTGAAAAGTCGGCTAGAAATGCTTTGGCAAAGCTTCATAGCAATATCCAAAAGAAATGTTGTCAGTTTAACGAAAAGCTTCCAAGGTGTGGATTGGCAACTGTGGAACAGTTTATAGATGCAATGGAAAATGTTCGACAACACAGTGAATATACGGAGGCGTACTTCTTAGAAAATTCGTATATTAATTTTGGAAGGAGCAATTGCAGTTTATGTAGCAGCAATAAAAATATATATACAAGCATACCTATCAACAGCGAAGGAAAAGAAATGTTTTTCAATTATGGCGAAAATGAGCCTGTTAGGGTTATTAGTAAATGTGTTTGTAAGACTAATGATTTAGAACAAATTCCTGGAACACCGACTCAAGAAAAAAGCATTTCTAACTGTTATAATAAAGAACGACCTCTTTCCTATACTAACTTGCATACGCAACTTCACTATACTTAAGATTACAGTATTTATATTATACATCATTATAAATTATAAAAGGTTCAAATGTTCGAAGATTATAGAGTTAAAAATTTTTACATTAAAAGACGATCATTGGAATAAAAAATTACTGCATACATTGGACTTATTGAGCTACTTGATCGTTTGAGGTTCGTGTCTTACTATTTCAAAGAGGAAAAAGCCGTAGGCTTTTTCCTGTTTGTAATATCCGGGTTGCAGCGGTAGCTAGCAACCTAGTAAGAGACGATCACGTCCAATGTTAAGAAATATAAAAAAACCATAGTTCCTAAAAAAGGAGTCAGATCAAAGCAATTTTCCGGGTTGCAGCGGTAGCTAGCAATCCGGGTTGCAGCGGTAGCTAGCAACCTAGTAAGAGACGATCACGTCCAATGTTAAGAAATGTAAAAACCCATAGTTCCTAAAAAAGGAGTCAGATCAAAATAAAAAGTACACCATTAGAACCGCCTAGTCCGAAACCCCTGTATAGGAAACTTTCTGTCATTTGGCTTGAACAGCAAGGGAAATATATTGGCTTGAAAATCAAGAAAAGTGGCAGCTACTACAACATTCTGCCTAAACGGGATATTTTTTCTTTCTTGTTATCCAGAGATAGCTTTGCACTGGAACATCGTAGAAAGTTGTTCATCCGGGTTGCAGCGGTAGCTCAAAACAAAAAGTACACCATTAGAACCGCCTTGTCCGAAACCCCTGTATAGGAAACTTTCTGTCCCTTGGCTTGAACAGCAAGGGAAATATATTGGCTTGAAAATCAAGAAAAGTGGCAGCTACTACAACATTCTGCCTAAACGGGATATTTTTTTTTCTCTTTTCTTTTGTATCCAGAGATAGCTTGGCACTGGAACATCGTAGAGGGTTGTTCAATAGCTCATTTTAAAGGAAATTAATCGGGTTAAAAATCTATAGTAACTAAAATAAATTATTTCTAAAAGAGAATAAATTTTTCCACCAAAAACTGCATTTTCGATGTCTTTTCACACTGCAGTCTTTCAAACATAATCGCATACCAGCGGTAAGATTTGAACCCACGCCTCCGAAGAGACTGGTGGCTAACACCAGTGCCTTGGACCACTCGGCCAGGCTGCCTCTCATAAATAAATATATATGTGAATTTGGGTTGCAGCAGTAGCTAGCAACCTAGTAAGAGACGATCAGTCCAATGCTAAGAAATATAAAAACCCAAAACTCGTAAAAATAGAGTCAGATCAAAACAAAAGTATATCATTAGAACTACCTTGTCTGAAACCCTACTAGATAAATAATGAATGTCATCATAGTTTTATATTAGAGCTATGACGTGAATAGAAAAATTATAGTAAAGAACGATCTCTTGCCCTTAGTTACCTACTATGTCTTGTCAAATTAGCTAATTAATTTCATCTAATGTTGTTTAAAAATAATTCCCGTACCGGGATTTGAACCCAACTATTGAAATTAGCTAAATGAAATTGAAAACCAACTATCCTAAACCACTAGACCATATGAGATATATATAGAAAGGTAATTAATTGTTTTATGATCTCTTATAGCATAAATTTCATCGGATATAGCTGAAATTACATTAAAAGACGATCACTGAAATAGCAAACCATTCCATACATTGGATTTAGCTACTTGATTGTTTGAGTTTCGTCTCTTACTATTTGAAGGAAGAAAAAGCCGTAGGCTTTTTCCTGTTTGTATTTACAGTTAAAAAACGAACTCAAGCCCAAAGAAACTGAACCCTGTGGTTCATTAATATTATCTCCATTATTTTAGCTAGGATGTAAATAAACAAGTCTCTTTTTCAAATTTTAAATTTAAAGGATAGTGATTTTAATTCAACACATTAAAAGTTCTCCCCAACGGGGAATCGAACCCCGTTCTCCCATGTAACAAGTTCGCGGTGCTTACCATTAGACTATCGAAGACTTATATAGTAAAAGTTACATATAAGATATGATAATAATTTTATTATAATAAAGAACGAACTCTTGCCTATAATAACTTATATAGGCATCCGGGTTGCAGCAGTAGCTAGCAACCTAGTAAGAGACGATCACGTCCAATGTTAAGAAATATAGAAACCCATAGCTCCTAAAAAAGGAGTCAGATCAAAACAAAAAGTACACCATTAGAACCACCTGATCCGAAACTCCTGTATAGAAACCTTTCTGTCCCTTGGCTTGAACAGCAAGGGAAATATATTGGCTTGAAAATCTAGAAAAGTGGCAGCTACTACAACATTCTGCCTAAACGGGATATTTTTTTTTCTTTTGTTTCCAGAGATAGCTTGGCACTGGAACATCGTAGAGAGTTGTTCAATAGCTCATTTTAAAGGAAATTAATTGAGTTACAACTCTATAGTAACTAAAATAAATTATTTCTAAGAGAGAATAACGTTTTCCACCAAAAACTGCATTTTTGATGTCTTCACACTGCAGTCTTTCAAACATAATCGTATACCAGCGGTAAGATTTGAACCCACGCCTCCGAAGAGACTGGTGGCTAACACTAGTGCCTTGGACCACTCGGCCAGGCTGCCTCTCATAAATATATATATATATGTGAATTTGGGTTGCAGCAGTAGCTAGCAACCTAGTAAGAGACGATCAGTCCAATGCTAAGAAATAAATATAAAAACCCAAAACTCCTAAAAATAGAGTCAGATCAAAACAAAAGTACATCATTAGAACTACCTTGTCTGATACCCTACTAGATAAATAATGAATGTCATCACAGTTTTATATTAGAGCTATGACGTGAATAGAAAAACACGACATTATATTGTTGTTTCTGAAGACGTCATGAAATCCGGGTTGCAGTGGTATTACATTATCCGGGTTGCAGCGGTAGCTAGCAACCTAGTAAGAGACGATCACGTACAATGTTAAGAAATATAAAAACCCATAGTTCCTAAAAAAGGAGTCAGATCAAAACAAAAAGTACACCATTAGAACCGCCATGTCCGAAACCCCTGTATATTAAGCTTTCTGTCCCTTGGCTTGAACAGCAAGGGAAATATATTGGCTTGAAAATCAAGATTATAGTAAAGAACCAATTTTTACCATTACAAAATCCATATAAAGTATCCATATATAGAAGCCAGCCGCGTACCAAGTACCAAGAGTCCAATGGCAAAAACCTTAAAAAATAGAACCAAAAGTTTTGATCACACCATCAGATTCAGCATTTCAGAGAACCATGCTATAGAGGTTTCAAGCTCCAAAAGAGTTATCATCTTTTGATTATTTTATCCCCGTCCTCAAATTTTAAGCATTCTTTCTCAATAACTTATGGCGCCTGCCGCTCTCTTCAAAATTCTGGTCTTCTTTCTTTTGGTATGTGGCTGAATACTGAAGATTGGTCTGATATTTATCTTGATCATGAGAAAATGGCTACATTCCACAAAAAGCTAATTGATAAATATCAAATTTTTTTCCCAGAAAAGATTTAGAAGGTGCTCTAGTGATAAACCCTTTTTTAACCAGGGTTCAGTTTGGCACCCTGGAATCTCTCGCACAAAATCGGAAAAAATTGAATCAATCCAAAAAGAACCTTGCGAATAATTTTCGAAGAAGGCAAGGTGCCCTACTCTCTGCTCCTAAAACAAAGCTAGTTTAAAAACCCTTGAGCGAAGGACGATTTTGTTATGAAGGAAGGTTTTCTGTTTTTCAAAAAAAAAAATGCAATAACAAGCCCTCAGACAGCAAGCATTTTCCCCAAACGTCACTCCCCATCCAGATTACGACCGCCTCGAGCTGTTTCTGAGCCCATCCCTATTTTGTCTCCTATTTACTGCGTTACTTCCAGATATGAAAGAAAAACTTTGGTCCACTTCATCACAGGAAAAAGGAATAAATTATCCCACTAGTTTCTCCCTTTTTTTCTTTTTTTTTATTGGCTGATGGTGCTGCCCAGGTTCTTGCACGTATTTGCTTGCCCCCCCCCCCTACGCTTTCTTTAGTTTCACTTTTAATGTTTAGATTTTTATATTTTGTTATAATAAAGAACGAACCCTCGCTTATACTAACTCAAATCTTTAATATATTCCGGGTTGCAATGGTATCCGGGTTGCAGCGGTAGCTAGCAACCTAGTAAAAGACGATCACGTCTAATGTTGAGAAATATAAAAACCCCTAACTCCTAAAAAAAGAGTCAGATCAAAACAAAAATTACACCATTAGAACCGCCTTGTCCGAAACCTCTATAAAGGAACCTTACTGCCCTTTTCCTTGAATAACAAAGAAAATATATTGGATTGAAAATCAAGAAAATTGACTTTAACCACGTTATTGTCCACAAACGGGATATTTTTTTCTTTCCGCTTTTTCTTTCTCCTCAGCTAGCTTGGCACTGGAAAATCATAGAGAGCTGTATAATAGCTCATTTTAAAGGAAATTGCTACGTCTAGTCATTTTTGTAATTAAAAATAAAATACTCTTTAAAGTAGAATCAATTTTGTCAAAAAAATTGCATTTTGATGTATTTTCATGCTGCAGTCTTTTCAAAGATACTTGAATTTTGAAGCAACAAACAGTTCATGGTAATGAACTCTATAGTAATAATAGCTACTTGTCTCAATAGTAACCGAATCTCTAAAGAACGAAATTTTGATACTAATATATACATAAAAGCAAACAGTTCGTGATAACTAACTGTATGTTGTATAGTAAGAGCGACTCGTCTCAATAGTAAAACTTGCTCCATCTAGTTCCTTCTGTAATTAAAGATAAAATTTTTTTTTATAGTTCCGGTATTGAAGCGGTAGCTAGGAACCTAATTAAAAGAGATCATTCGATCAAAACAAACAGTATATATACTATTAGAACCGCCTTGTCCAAAACTTCTATATAGCAAACTTACCGTTCTTTGGCTTGAATAACAAAGAAAATTACAGTAAAGAACATTTACATTAAAGAACGAACTTTAGTCCATAGTTTATCCGGGTTGCAGCGTTAGCTAGCAACCTAGTAAGAGACGATCACGTCCAATGTTAAGAAATATAAGAACCCCTAACTCCTGAGAAAAGAGTCATCCGGGTTGCAGCGATAGCTAGCAACCCAGTAAGAGACGATCACGTCCAATGTTAAGAAATATAAAAACCCATAGTTCCTAACAAAGGAGTCAGATCAAAACAAAAAGTACACCATTAGAACTGCCTTGTCCGAAACCCCTGTATAGGAAACTTTCTGTCCCTTGGCTTGAACAGCAAGGGAAATATATTGGCTTGAAAATCAAGAAAATTGACTTTAACCACGTTATTCTCCCCAAACGGGATATTTTTTTCTTTTTCTTTTTTCTTTTCCACAGATAGCTTGGCACTGGAACATCGTAGAGGGTTGTTCAATACCTCATTTTAAAGGAAATTAATTGGGTTAAAAATCTATAGTAACTAAAATAAATTATTTCTAAAAGAGAATAAATTTTTCCACCAAAAATTACAGTAAAGAACGATCTCTCGCCCATATCAGGGTTGCAGCGGTAGCTAGCAACCTAGTAAGAGACGATCACCTCCAATGTTAAGAAATATAAAACCCCCCAACTCCTAAAAAAAGAGTCAGATCAAATATAGTAAAGAACGAATTATAGCCTATAGTAATAGACTTAAAAAAGGGAAAAGCCCTTCGGAAAAAAAACTAGCGCAACGCCCAATAGAATCTTCACAACCTGCAAAAAGCTATATTATAAGCCAATGTCTTATAGACAAAGCTTATGCATATACATCAATTTCCTTGCAACACGTGGGATTGAACCTGCCAAGCTTCGGTCAGAAGGTACAGCTTTATCCAAAACACCATCGCAAGGTATTATTGATAATAATTTTTCTATAACTTTATTAATTTACTTTAATCAGTAATAATTAAATGGCTAATGTATATAGTTAAACTAAGATGAACGTGAATACACAACATGGTGCCTTAAAGTTTGAGCCCCAAATGGGGCCCCAAAAAGTAACCCAAAATTTAAAATATATTCCTCAGAAAAGCTTAGCAATTTTTTCTTTACCTCAGATAGCGGGGCACAGAAACATCATAGTGAGCTGTTTCATAGCTCATTTTAAAGGAAATTAATGGGGATGAACTTGTCATTCTGCTAAGAAGGATTTGAGTTCAAAACATTATATGGTAACGATCGATCTTAAATGATATGCCGCTATTGCTTCCTGCATCTTATCCAGATTTTCTGGTTATTTTTTTTATAAAAAAAAAAGTGCGCGAAGAGCCTTGTTCTTCAAGATTACTTACTACGGCCAGTCAAAAGTTCAACGGCCAGTCAAAAGTTAATAAGGATCCAAAGAAAATGTATGGATGTTCTAAGACGGAGATCAAGAATCCAAATTCTTGTGATGGACATAACCTGTCCTATGCTTTTGAACAAGACAAGAATATCATTCAAGATCAATCGTTGCCACAGAGTGTTTTGAACTCAAATCCTTCCGTACTAAAGGAAAATCCTTACTCCACTGCACAAGTGACAACTAGTAGTATAAATATACCATTCAATTTATGATGTCTAAGACGTGATAAAAATGTGTGGAAAATTATCCCATACGATTGAGGAACAATAACTTTTTGTCTCCTCTATCATTTTTAATGGAACGTCACTACATTTTTAATAATCCTTGAAAACAGTGTCCAACCTGTCAAGGTGGAACGAACACTTTTCATCTCTGCTTAATGGTTAATTTGAAAGTGATTAAATTATCGGAGTGAAACTCTTCATCAACATCTTTTGTCGGATACATAGGATAACATTGACAAAATCGAAATATCAGAGTGAATAAATTTTACATTAAAGAACAAGCTGTAGTCCATAGTAACTGAATAGTTACAGTAAGGTTATAATAAAGAACGACCTCTTGCCTATACTAAATTGTATACGTTACATCCGGGTTGCAGCGGTAGCTAGCAACCTAGTAAGAGACTATCACGGCCAATGTTAAGAAATATAAAAATTTACAATAAGGAACGAATTGTAACCCATAATAACTGAAATATTAAATGAAACAGTTCGTGTTCATAATAAAGAGCTGTCTAATGGCTCATTTTAAAGGAAATTTCTGTATATAGAAGCCTTTTGTACTTAAAAATATTATAATAAAGAACGACCTCTTGCCTATCCGGGTTGCAGCGGTAGCTAGCAACCTAGTAAGAGACGATCACGTCCAATGTCAAGAAATATAAAAACCCATAGTTCCTAAAAAAAAGGAGTCAGATCAAAACAAAAAGTACACCATTAGAACCGCCTTGTCCGAAACCCCTGTATAGGAAACTTTCTGTCCCTTGGCTTGAACAGCAAGAGAAATGTGCCTTAGAGCATGTTGCGGCAGTAAAATATCAAAACATACAAGTTTGCTGGCGAACTGGTCAACCGTTAGTTACAGACCTTCTGAAACATAGGAGATGGAATAACTTTGACAAGTGGTCATTTTTACGCTAGAGGTTCGACTCCCATGTACATTTTATGAGTTATGCCCTGAAGGGAGGTACAAAAGAGGTCGACCAAAACACACCTTATGATGGCAGTATGAGCAGGATTTGAGTAGAGGGAGATGTCTCTTCGACCACAGTGGGAGGGCGTCAGGACTGTAGCTCAGCTCTACGATGTCTGGTGAAGTTTTGCAGACACCCTATACGCCATTCCTGGCTACAGAGGATCTAAAGTCTAAGATAAACGACAACTCATTACTGGACACCGACGTTGTAATCGCTAATTATATTTGATATTCAACTTTTATGTTTACAAAGACCCCTTCATCTCAGTATTGCACAATTAATTCTAACACATCAATAAGTTTCTTTAAGAAAATGTGTCGGTATTGAATGATTTTTTTGTTATGTCTTGGAGTTCGTGGAACATCTAAATGGGATATAAATCACAGCAATATTATACTGATATTGCTACTCATTTTTAAGAAAATCGTGATGAAAATATGAGAAAAATTAAAATTTAGGTTCAATTTGCTTAAACTTATTACTTGGCTAAGTGCGCCCTTTACTTTAATTTTAAAAAATACAAATTAAAAAATTGCAAAATGGTTATAACAGTTAGATTATTTATTTGAAATTTTGCACCCCTTACATTTCTGCGCCCGGGGCAAGTGTCCCCTCTTTCCCCCCTTCCCCTTAAAACTACCTCTGTTTACGAGGTTTTTTTTTTTTTATATATATCCGATTTTCTGTAAAGGAAAGATGGGTGAATATGTAAAATTGTTTTCATTATCCGGGTTGCAGCGGTAGCTAGCAACCTAGTAAGAGACGATCACGTCCAATGTTAAGAAATATAAAAACCCATAGTTCTTAAAAAAAGAGTCAGATCAAAACAAAAAGTACACCATTAGAACCGCCTTGTCCGAAACCCCTGCATAGTAAAATTTCTGTCCCTTGGCTTGAACAGCAAGGAAAATATATTGGCTTGAAAATCAAGAAAAGTGGCAGCTACTACAACATTCTGCCTAAACGGGATATTTTTTTCTTTTTTTCTTTTTTTTTTCTTTTGTATCCAGAGATAGCTTGGCACTGGAACATCGTAGAGGGTTGTTCAATAGCTCATTTTAAAGGAAATTAATTGGTTTAAAAATCTATAGTAACTAAAATAAATTATTTCTAAAAGAGAATAAATTTTTCCACCAAAAACTGCATTTTGATTTATAATAAAGATCGAACTCTTCCCTATACTAACTTGCATACGCAACTTCACTATAGTTAAGATTACAGTATTTATATTATGCATCATTATAAATTATAAAAGGTTCAAATGTTCGAAGATTATAGAGTTAAAAATTTTCCCACACCGGGAATCGAACCCGAGCCTGTTATGTGAAAGTTAACTATCCTAGCCACTAGACCATATGGAACCATAAAGAAGTATGATTTAAGAGCCATATGCATATTTTTGTTTCACCATACCAATTATAATATTACATTAAATAAATCCGGGTTGCAGCGGTAGCTAGCAACCTAGTAAGAGACGATCACCTCCAATGTCAAGAAATATAAAACCCCCCAACTCCTAAAAAAAGAGTCAGATCAAAACAAAAAGTACACCATTAGAACCGCCTTGTCCGAATCCTCTATAAAGGAAACTTACCTCCCTTTGGCTTGAATAACAAAGAAAATATATTGGCTTGAAAATCAAGAAAATTGACTTTTACCACGTTATTCTCCACAAACGGGATATTTTTTTCTTTCCGCTTTTTCTTTCTGCTCAGCTAGCTGGGCACTGGAAAATCATAGAGAGCTGTATAATAGCTCATTTTAAAGGAAATTGCAACATCTAGTCACTTTTGTATTTAAAAATAAAATACTTTTTAAAGTAGAATCAATTTTGTCAAAAAAATTGCATTTTTGATGTATTTTCATACTGCAGTCTTTTCAAAGATATTTGAATTTTGAAGCAATAAAACAGTCCATGTAATGAACTCTATAGTAATAATAGCTACTTGTCTCAATAGTAACCGAAACTCCTGGAACCAAAATTTTCTTTTTTGGCTTAATCGCTAAAATTATTATGTAAACTGCAAAAATATTTATGATGCCTAATCAGTAATAGTAATTTTTTAATTTAAACAACAAAAATACATGAAAATTCTAAAATTAGTTTTGCTTTTTGTCTCCTGGAAGACATTTTTTTTTCATCTCAGTTCAAATTTATTATTGTATCCTGTAACCCGTAAAGTACATATCTCCATATTATTGTCTCATAATTTCAATTATTTTAGTTTTCAGTCCAGAATCACTAAACTTATTATTTAAACTGCAAAAATATTTATGGTGTCTAACCAATAATACTAATTTTGTAATTCAAACAAGATAAATACCTGAAAATTTTAAAATTAGTTTTGTTTTATGCTAGGTTTTAGATACTCGACACGGGATTTTGTGTGCTTAATAATTTTAAATCTTGAAAAAATATGGTCTCACGCGAGTGGAAAAAAAGAAAGAATAACCAAAAACAATATCAAAATAGAACAATCCAAATTTCTACTAATAGAAAACTTTACTACACAAAAAATAAAGCTAACATCCTGAAATATAAGAAAAGTTTATTTAAAAGAGATAAAAATGCCACCAAACGCAATAAAGCTCGAGCACGCGTAAGGATTGCTACTAAGATGTCTTGTGATCCAGGATTTAAGAAAATGAAATATGACAGAGCAAAACAGAGGTATCTTACGGATCAGGGGTATCGAGAAGGGAAAATTGAGACAGCGAAATTTATAATAAAGAACAGACTCTAGCCAATAGTAACTTAAATATTTTATATTAAGATGTTTAGTAAAGAATGGGCTCATTACAATAAAGAACGACACCTAGCCCATGTTAACTGAAAGCTTTTTCTTTCTCCTCAGCTAGCTGGGCACTCAAAAATCATAGAGAGCTGTATAATTGCTCATTTTAAAGGAAATTGCTACATCTAGTGCTTTTTGTAATTAAAAATAGAGTAGTTTTTAAAATAGAATCAATTTTTAAAAAACTGCATTTTTGATGTATTTTCATACTGCATTGTTTTCAAAGATATTTGAATTTTGAAGTTACATTAAAAGAAGATCATCAAACCGTTCGTGGTAACGAACTGTAAGTAAGGAGCGACCCGGCTCAATGGTAAAAGTAACTCTAAAAAACAGAATTTTGATACCAATAGATACATCAAAAGAATCAGATTTTAATTTACATTTCAAATGTATAAGTTTTATCAAGTTTAATCATACCCATCAAAAGTTGCGTACCTGAGAAAATTTGTCTTATTTTCGAAACAAGGGAGAAAGCCCCCTAAAAGATATAGAACCTTAATGAAAACTACACCATCATATCCAGCGAATCAGATAACCCTTCTGTAGAAGTTTCAAGCTCCTATCTACAAAAATGTGGAATTTTCCATTTTTTGCAAGAAGAAATATCACGGATGCGTGTGTATTTGTTTTTGTTTTTTTTTCTTTTCCCCAGGGGTGAGCGTATCGATTACATTAAGGAACGAACTATAACTCATAGTAACTGAAGTATTAAACCAACCAGTTTGTGGTCATAATAAAAAGTTGTGTAATAGCTCATTTTAAAGGAAATTGCTGTATATAGAAACTTTTTTGTAATTAATTACAGTAAATAACAACATTCCAGCCATTAGTAACTAAAATAAGATTATAATTAATGTTAAAGATTGATCAATGATGTCATAATCGTAGGTTCTAGCCAGGTTTCCGGGTTGCAGCGGTAGCTAGCAACCTAGTAAGAGATTATAATAAAGAACGACTTCTTGCCTATTTTATAATAAAGATCGAACTCTTCCCTATACTAACTTGCATACGCATCCGGGTTGCAGCGGTAGCTAGCAACCTAGTTAGAGACGATCACGTCCAATGTTAAGAAATATAAAAACCCATAGTTCCTAACAAAGGTTATAACAAAGAACGACCTCTTGCCTATACTAAATTTTATACGCCGCTTAATTATAGTATAGGTTAGTAATTCCAAAGATAGCTTGGCACTGGAACATCGTAGAGAGTTGTTTAATGGATTATTTTAAAGCAAATTAATGGGGTTAAAAACTTTTTGTAGTTATAAAACAAATTATTTTTAAATAGAATCATTTTTCTTACGAAATTATTATCCGGGTTGCAGCGGTAGCTAGCAACCTAGTCCGGGTTGCAGCGGTAGCTAGCAACCTAGTAAGAGACGATCACGTCCAATGTTAAGAAATATAAAAACCCATAGTTCTTAAAAAAAGAGTCAGATCAAAACAAAAAGTACACCATTAGAACCGCCTTGTCCGAAACCCCTGCATAGTAAAATTTCTGTCCCTTGGCTTGAACAGCAAGGGAAATATATTGGCTTGAAAATCAAGAAAAGTGGCAGCTACTACAACATTCTGCCTAAACGGGATATTTTTTTCTTTTTTTCTTTTTTTTTCTTTTGTATCCAGAGATAGCTTGGCACTGGAACATCGTAGAGGGTTGTTCAATAGCTCATTTTAAAGGAAATTAATTGGGTTAAAAATCTATAGTAACTAAAATAAATTATTTCTAAAAGAGAATAAATTTTTCCACCAAAAACTGCATTTTGATGTCTTTTCACACTGCAGTCTTTCAAACATAATCGTATACCAGCGGTAAGAATTGAACCCACGCCTCTGAAGAGACTGGTGGCTAACACCAGTGCCTTGGACCACTCGGCCAGGCTGCCTCTCATAAATAAATATATATGTGAATTTGGGTTGCAGCAGTAGCTAGCAACCTAGTAAGAGACGATCAGTCCAATGCTAAGAAATATAAAAACCCAAAACTCCTAAAAATAGAGTCAGATCAAAACAAAAGTACATCATTAGAAATACCTTGTCTGAAACCCTACTAGATAAATAATGAACGTCATCATAGTTTTATATTAGAGTTATGACGTGAATAGAGTGACGTCATAATTAGTATATAAGGATTATAATAAGGAACGAACTGTAACCCATAGTATTATAATAAAGAACGAATATAAAGTTATTATAATCATTACATAAATGATCAATCATAAATGGTGTCATTTATCAAATAGCTCGTGGTAACGAGTTTACAATAAAGAACGACCTCTTGCCTATACTAAATTTTATACGCCACTTAATTATAGTATAGTTACATTAAAAGACGATCATTGGAATAACAAACAATTGCATACATTGGAATTAGTTAGCTACTTGATTGTTTCTACATTTAAGAACGAACTGTAGTCCGTTATAATTGAAGTGCTATAAGGAATAAAATTACATTAAAAGACGATCCCTTAAATAACAAACCATTCCATACGTTAGACTCAGTTTGCTACTTGATTGTTTAAGTTTCGTCTCTTACTATTTAAAAGAAGAAAATACAGTAAAGAACGATCTCTCACCAATAGTAACTGATATACGGAGGCTCCAGGGGTAGCTACATTACATCCGGGTTGCAGCGGTAGCTAGCAACCTAGTAAGAGACGATCACGTCCAATGTTAAGAAATATAATCCGGGTTGCAGCGGTAGCTAGCAACTTAGTAAGAGATGATCACGTCCAATGTTAAGAAATATAAAAACCCATAGTTCCTAACAGAGGAGTCAGATCAAATTAAAAAGTACACCATTAGAACCGCCTTGTCCGAAACCCCTGTATAAGAAACTTTCTGTCCCTTGGCTTGAACAGCAAGGGAAATATATTGGCATGAAAATCAAGAAAATTGACTTTAACCACGTTATTCTCCCCAAACGGGATATTTTTTTCTTTTTTCTTTTTTCTTTTTCTTTTCCACAGATAGCTTGGCACTGGAACATCGTAGAGAGTTGTTCAATAGCTCATTTTAAAGGAAATTAATTGGGTTAAAAACCTTTTGTAACTAAAATAAATTATTTCTAAAAGAGAATAAATTTTTCCACCAAAAACTGCATTTTTGATGTCTTTTCACACTGCAGTCTTTCAAACATAATCGTATACCAGCGGTAAGATTTGAACCCACTCCTCCGAAGAGACTGGTGGCTAACACCAGTGTCTTGGACCACTCGGCCAGGCTGCCTCTCATAAATAAATATATATGTGAATTTGGGTTGCAGCAGTAGCTAGCAACCTAGTAAGAGACGATCAGTCCCATGCTAAGAAATATAACAAAACTCCTAAAAATAGAGTAAGATCAAAACAAAAGTACATCATTAGAACTACCTTGTCTGAAACCATACTAGATAAATAATGAATGTCGTAGCTTTATATTAGAGCTATGAAGTGAATAGAAAAACACGAAATTATATTGTTGTTTCTGATGACGTCATGAAATAATATCATTGCGCCTTGACGTCAACAATAAAATCATTACGCTGTTACGTCATAATTACTATATAGGAAGCGTCAGAACTGTAAATTTTCACATTCATAATTACATAATGGTTTCAGTCAAGCAAGCTGCACGCAAATTGAAAAAACAGTACTACACAAACAACAGAGATAGTATCTTGAAAAGAGAAAAGCAAAGGTATTCAACCGACCAGGCGCATCGAGAAGTAAAAATTGAGAGAGCAAAACAAAGGTATTCAACCGACCAGGCGTATCGAGAAGTAATAATTGAGATTACAGTAAAGAACGATCTCTCTCCCATACTAAATGATGTATGGTGGTTCCAGGTGTAGTTACATTTACAGTAAAAATGATCGCTCATGCATAGTAACTGATATATGGTGGTTCCAGGGGTAGTTTCTTGTGGTTCGTCTCTTACTATTTCAAAGAAGAAAAAGCCGTAGGCTTTTTCCTGTTTGTAATGATATAGCATAAAACGTATTCCAAGTTGTAACTGACGTCATCCTGGTTGTTATAGTAATCCGGGTTGCAGCGGTAGCTA
Source organism: Artemia sp. Qi Xiang Cuo (assembly GCF_049724085.1). NCBI lineage: Eukaryota > Metazoa > Arthropoda > Branchiopoda > Anostraca > Artemiidae > Artemia > Artemia sp. Qi Xiang Cuo. Next base: position 26,710,086 of record NC_142797.1, on the reverse strand, counting down.
GCAACCTAGTAAGAGACGATCACGTCCAATGTTAAGAAATATAAAAACCCATAGTTCCTAACAAAGGAGTCAGATCAAAACAAAAAGTACACCATTAGAACCACCTTGTCCGAAACCCCTGCATAGGAAACTTTCTGTCCCCTGGCTTGAACAGCAAGGGAAATATATTGGCTTGAAAATCAAGAAAAGTGGCAGCTACTACAACAGTCTGCCTAAACGGGATATTTTTTTCTTTCTTTTTTTCTTTTTTCTTTTCCACAGATAGCTTGGCACTGGAACATCGTAGAGGGTTGTTCAATAGCTCATTTTAAAGGAAATTAATTGGGTTATCCGGGTTGCAGCGGTAGCTAGCAACCTAGTAAGAGACGATCACGTCCAATGTTAAGTTATAATAAAGAACGAACTCTTCCCTATACTAACTTGCATACGCAACTTCACTATACTTAAGATTACAGTATTTATATTATACATCATTATAAATTATAAAAGGTTGAAAAGTTACATTAAAGAACGATCTCTCTCCCATACTAACTGATACATGGTGCTTCCAGGTGCATTTACATAAAGGACGAATATAGCTCGTCATAAATAGTGTTTATCAATTATCCGGGTTGCAGCGGGAGTTAGCAACCGAGTCTGGGTTGCAGCGGTAGCTTGCACCCTAGTAAGAGACGATCAAGTCCAATGTTAAGAAATATAAACACCCATAGTTCTTAAAAAAAGAGTCAGATCAACACAAAAAGTACACCATTAGAACCGCCTTGTCCGAAAACCCTGTATAGGAAACTTTCAGTCCCTTGGCTTGAACAGCAAGTGAAATATATTGGCTTGAAAATCAAGAAAATTAAATTAAAATACGATCATTGGAATAACATACCACTGCATACATTGGACTTAGATAGCTACTTGATTGCTTGAGGATCGTCTCTTACTATTTCAAAGAAGAAAAAGCCGTAGGCTTTTTCCTGTCTGTAATGATATAGCATAAAAAGAAACCCAAGTTGTAACTGACGTCATCCTGGATGTTATAGTAAAGAATTATAATAAAGATTCATTAAAAGACGATCATTGGAGTAATCTGGGTTGCAGCGGTAGCTAGCAACCTAGTAAGAGACGATCACTTCAAGTCTCAAGTCTGGATCCATCTGGAGAAACATCAAATACAGAGATAATGAAGAGTATTGTCAAAATACTATCCAGTCTGCATCAATCCGGAGAAACATCAAATACAGAAATGACGAGGCGTATCGCCTGAATATTATCAAGTCTGCATCGATCCAGAGGCACGAATGATGATCTGTGTCGGAGAAATTATATTGAAAAGGATACTGTTTACAATATGTTGAAAAGATACAAAGGGATTAATTTTTTTTTTGAGGAACAGATGAGAAAACAAGAAAAAAGTTATTAAATTCTACTAGAGTTTCTATAGAAGCCGCAGGTTGACGGAAAACACACAATCTTGCTTCATAAGCCAGTCCAAGCACAATTCGACTCTGGCTAATAACAGACAAACCAGTTTAACTCAGATCAGGATCGCAAAAGTTATTATGTAAAATGCAAAAATATTTATGGTATATGAGCAATAATTTAAGTCCGGGTTGCAGCGGTAGCTAGCAACCTAGTAAGAGACGATCACCTCCAATGTTAAGAAATATAAAACCCCCCAACTCCTAAAAAAAGAGTCAGATCAAAACAAAAAGTACACCATTAGAACCGCCTTGTCCTAAACCCCTAGAAAGGAAACTTACCGCACGTTGGCTAGAATAACTAAGAAAATATATTGTCTTGAAAATCATTATAATAAAGAACTACCTCTTCAATATAATAACTCCGGGTTGCAGCGGTAGCTAGCAACCTAGTAAGAGACGATCACGTCCAATGTTAAGAAATATAAAAACCCATAGTTCTTAAAAAAAGAGTCAGATCAAAACAAATTTTATAATAAAGAACAAACTCTTTCCTGTACTAAATAAGCCTATACTAGTTAATGATATAGTAATGATATGATTTTACTGATGCCTAAATTACAAATTAAAGAAAATGATACTGGGTGGCTTTGAACCACCAACCTTTCGCTTAAAGGCCAATCGCGCTTGCCACTTGTACTGCGACGTCATTAATTAAAGTTTTAAAATTAAAAATATGTGTTACATTAAAGGGCGATCATTGGAATAAAAATATATTTACATTAAAAGACGATCACTGAAATAACAAACCATTCCATACATTGGACTTAGTTAGCTACATGATTGTTTGAGTTTCGTCTCTTACTATTTAAAAGAAGAAAAAGCCCTAGGCTTTTTCCTGTTTGTATTTATAGTTAAAAAACAAACTCAAGTCCAAAGAAACTGAACACTGTGGTTCATTCATATTATCTTCATTATTTTAGCTAGTCCGGGTTGCAGCGGTAGCTAGCAACCTAGTAAGAGACGATCACGTCCAATGTTAAGAAATATAAAAACCCATAGCTCCTAAAGCAGGAGTCAGATCAAAACAAAAAGTACACCATTAGAACCGCCTTGTCCGAAACCCCTGTATAGGAAACTTTCTGTCCCTGGGCTTGAACAGCAAGGGAAATATATTGGCTTGAAAATCGAGAAAATTGACTTTAACCACGTTATTCTCCCCAAACGAGATATTTTTTTCTTTTTTTTTTCTTTTTTGTATCCAGAGATAGCTTGGCACTGGAACATCGTAGAGGGTTGTTCAATAGCTCATTTTAAAGGAAATTAATTGGGTTAAAAATCTATAGTAACTAAAATAAATTATTTCTAAAAGAGAATAAATTTTTCCAATAAAAACTGTATTTTTAATGCAGTGACGTCATAATTACTATATAAGAAACGTCAAAACTGTAAATGGTCTCATTCATGTTATAATAAAGAACGACCTCTTGCCTATACTAAATTTAATACGCCACTTAATTATAGATAAGGTTTTCCGGGTTGTTACAATAATTACAATAAAGAACGACACCTTGCCCATGTTAACTGAAACATAAATAGGTATTATGTAATTTCCAATAGTATCATGGCTGTAGAGATGGCTGAAACCTAGTTACAATAAAAAACGATCATTGGAATAAAAAAACATTGCATACATTTGGCATTAGCTAGCTACTTGATTATTTGAGACTCGTCTCTTACTATTTCAAAGAAGAAAAAGCCGTAGGCTTTTTCCTGTGTGTAATCAGTTTATTATCATAGTCAGCGCGCTAGCACTGCCTGAGTAAAGAATCCGGGTTTGCAACGGTTTATAATAAAGATCGAACTCTTCCCTATACTATTTTGCGTAGGCAACTTCATTATATTAAGAATACAGTATTTATATTATGACAATGCAAAAGGTATGAGAAAAAAGTGCAAAACTCTGTAAACTGCAAATTATAGTAAAGAACGAACTCTTACCCTTAGTTACCTATGTCTTGTCAAATTAGCTAATTAATTTCACCTGATTTTGTTTTAAAAATAATTCCCACACCGGGATTCGAACCCAAGCCAATTGGTTGAAAGCCAACTATCCTAAACCACTAGACCATATGAGATATGTGTAAAAAGCTAATTAATTGTTTTATGATATCCGGGTTGCAGCGGTAGCTAGCAACCTAGTAAGAGACGATCACGTCCAATGTTAAGAAATATAAAAACCCATAGCTCCTAAAAAGGAGTCAGATCAAAACAAAAAGTACACCATTAGAACCGCCTTGTCCGAAACCCCTGTATAGGAAACTTTCTGTCCCTTGGCTTGAACAGCAAGGGAAATATATTGGCTTGAAAATCAAGAAAATTGACTTTAACCACGTTATTCTCCCCAAACTGTATATTTTTTTATTTTTTTTTTCTTTTTTTTTTTCTTTTGTATCCAGAGATAGCTTGGCAATGGAACATCGTAGAGGGTTGTTCAATAGCTCATTTTAAAGGAAATTAATTGGGTTAAAAATCTATATTAAATAAAATAAATTATTCATAAAAGAGAATAAATTTTTCCAATAAAAACTGTATTTTTGATGCAGTGACGTTATAATTACTATATAAGAAACGTCAAAACTGTAAATGGTCTCATTCATGAATACATAATCCGGGTTGCAGCGGTAGCTAGCAACCTAGTAAGAGACGATCACGTCCAATGTTAAGAAATATAAAAACCCATAGCTCCTAAAAAGGAGTCAGATCAAAACAAAAAGTACACCATTAGAACCGCCTTGTTCGAAACCCCTTTATAGGAAACTTTCTGTCCCTTGGATTGAACAGCAAGGGAAATATATTGGCTTGAAAATCAAGAAAATTGACTTTAACCACGTTATTCTCCCCAAACGGGATATTTTTTTCTTTTTTTTTCTTTTTTTTTTCTTTTCCACAGATAGCTTGGCACTGGAACATCGTAGAGGGTTGTTCAATAGCTCATTTTAAAGGAAATTAATTGGGTTAAAAATCTATAGTAACTAAAATAAATTATTTCTAAAAGAGAATAAATTTTTCCAATAAAAACTGTATTTTTGATGCAGTGACGTCATAATTACTATATAAGAAACGTCAAAACTGTAAATGGTCTCATTCATGAATACATAATCCGGGTTGCAGCGGTAGCTAGCAACCTAGTAAGAGACGATCACGTCCAATATTAAGAAATATAAAAACCCATAGCTCCTAAAAAAGGAGTCAGATCAAAACAAAAAGTACACCATTAGAACCGCCTTGTTCGAAACCCCTGTATAGGAAATATAATAAAGAACGACCTCTTGCCTATACTAAATTTTATACGCCACTTAATTATAGTATAGGTTAGTAATTCAACAGATAGCATGGCACTGGAACATCGTAGAGAGTTGTTCAATGGCTCATTTTAAAGGAATTTACATTAAAGAACGATCTCCAGCCCATGGTAACTGATGTATGGTAGTTCCAGGGATGACTGCATTCAGGTTGCAACGGTAGCTAGCAACCTAGTGGGAGACGATCACGTCCAATATTAAGAAATATAAAAACCCATAACTCCTAAAAACAGAGTCTGATCAGAATAAAAAGTACACCATTAGAACCGCCCTGTTCAAAATACCTGTATAGGAAACTTTCTTTCCCTTGGCTTAAACAGCAAGGGAAATATATAGCCTTGAAAATCAAGAAAAGTGGCAGCTACTACACAATTCTGCCTAAACGGCATCCGGGTTGCAGCGGTAGCTAGCAACCTAGTAAGAGACGATCACCTCCAATGTTAAGAAATATAAAACCCCCCAACTCCTAAAAAAAGAGTCAGATCAAAACATAAAGTACACCATTAGAGCCGCCTTGTCCGAATCATCTATAAAGGAAACTTGCCGCCCTTTGGCTTGAATAACAAAGAAAATATATTGGCTTGAAAATCAAGAAAATTTACTTTTACCACGTTATTCTCCACAAACGGGATATTTTTTTTCTTTCCGCTTTTTTTTCCTGCTCATCTAGCTGGGCACTGGAAAATCATATAGAGCTGTATAATAGCTCATTTTAATGGCAATTGTAACATCTAGTGCTTTTTGTAATTAAAAATAAAATACTTTTTAAAGTAGAATCAATTTTGTCAAAAAAATTGCATTTTTGATGTATTTTCATGCTGCAGTATTTTCAAAGATATTTGAATTTTGAAGCAATCAAACAGTTCATGGTAATGAACTCTATAGTAATAATAGCTACTTGTCTCAATAGTAACCGAAACTCCTGGAACCAAAATTTTCTTTTTTGGCTTAATCGCTAAAATTATTATGTAAACTGCAAAAATATTTATGATGCCTAATCAGTAATAGTAAGTTCTTAATTTAAACAACAAAAATACATGAAAATTTTATAATTAGTTTTACTTTTTGTCTCCAGGAAGAAAAATTTTTTTTCATCTCAGTTCAAAGTTATTATTGTATCCTGGAACCAAACTTTTTTTGGTTTGTAACCCGTAAAGTACGTATCTCCATATTATTGTCTTATAATTGCAATTATTTTAGTTTTCAGTCCAGAATCGCTAAACTTATTAAGTAAACTGCAAAAATATTTATGGTGTCTAACCAATAATACTAATTTTGTAATTCAAACAAGATAAATACCTGAAAATTTAAAAATTAGTTTTTTTTTATGCCAGGTTTTAGATACTCGACACGGGGTATTGTGTACTTACTAATTTTAAACCTTGAAAAAATATGGTCTCACTTGAAAGGAAAAATAGAAAGAATAACCAAAAACAATATCAAAATAGAGCAATCCAAATTTCTACTAATAAAAAACTTTACTACACAAAAAATAAAGCTAACATCCTGAAATATAAGAAAAGTTTATTTAAAAGAGATAAAAATGCCACCGAACGCAATAAAGCTCGATTATATTAAAGGACGATCATTAGAAAAGCACACCATTGCATATATTGGACTGAGTTAGTATTTCAGTTTAGAATCGCTAAAGTTATTATGTAAACTGCAAAAATATTTATGATGTCTGAGCAATAATTTTAATCTTTTCATTCAAACTAACAAAATACCTGAAAATTTTTTACATTAAAAGACGATCACTGAAATAACAAACCATTCCATACATTGGACTTAGTTAGATACTTGATTGTTTGAGTTTCGTCTCTTACTATTTAAAAGAAGAAAAAGCCGTAGGCTTTTTCCTGTTTGTATTTATAGTGAAAAAACGAACTCAAGTCCAAAGAAACTGAACCCTGTGGTTCATTCATATTATCTTCATTATTTTAGCTAGAATATCAATAAACAAGTTTCTTTTTTAAATTTTAAATTGAAAAGATAGTGCTTTTAATTCAACATATTAAAAGTTCTCCCCGACGGGGAATCGAACCCCCTTCTCCCAGGTAACAAGTGGGCATGCTTACCATTAGACTATCGGAGACTTATAAAATAAAAGTTACATATAAGATATGTTACAATAAGGAACTTTAACTCATAGTAACTAAAGTATTAAATCAAACGGTTCGCTGTCATAGTAAAGAGCTGTGTAATTTCTCATTTTAAATTATAATAAAGATTACAGTATTTTACATTAAAAGACGATCATTGGAATAACAAACAAGTGCATACATTGGAATTAGTTAGCTACTTGATTGTTTGAGGCTCGTCTCTTACTATTTCAAAGAAGAAAAAGCCGTAGGCTTTTTCCTGTTTGTAATCAGTTCATTATCCTTATAATAAAGAACAAACTCTTGCCTATACTAGATTAGATACTCAACTTAATTGCAGTTAATGATATAGTAATGATATGGTTTTTACATTAAGTCCAAGTTGCAGCGGTATACAGTAAAGAACGAACTTCAGCCTATAGTAACTAATTACATTAAAGACGATTTTTAATCATCCGGGTTGCAGCGGTAGCTAGCAAAAACTTTTTGTCCCTTGGCTTGAACAGCAAGGGAAATATATTGGGTTGAAAATCAAGAAAAGTGGCAGCTACTACAGCATTCTGCCTATACGGCATCTTTTTTTTTCTTTTCCAAAGTTACATCCGGGTTGCAGCGGTAGCTAGCAACCTAGTAAGAGACGATCACGTCCAATGTTAAGAAATATAAAAACCCCTAACTCCTAACAACAGAGTCAGATCAAAACAAAAAGTACACCATTAGAACCGCCTTGTCCGAAACCCCTATAAAGGAAACTTACCGCCCTGCGGCTTGAATAACAAAGAAAATATATTGGCTTGATAATCAAGAAAATTGACTTTAACCACGTTATTCTCCACAAACGGGATATTTTTTTCTTTCTTTCTTTTCCACAGATAGCTTGGCACTGGAACATCGTAGAGAGTTGTTCAATGGCTCATTTTAAAGGAAATCTCTAGATCTAGCGCTATTTGTACTTAATTTTTTTTTAAGTTAATTTTTTTTACGAAAAACTTAATTTTTTATATACAATATTAATCAATGACGTCATAGTCTTTGGATGTTGTTAGTACATAAAGTCTGGATCATCGAATTAAAGCTGAAACTAAGTAAAGAACAATTATGCCTCCATATATTCACAGTGATCTATAAAATTTCCCATTACATCTATAAACTGTTCCACAGTTGCCGGTTCATACCTTGGTACAGTAAAGAACGATCTCTTCCCCATAGTAACTGATATACGGTGGTTCCAGGGGTAAATATAGTTAAAGGATCCGGGTTGCAGCGGTAGCTAGCAACCTAGTACGAGACGATCACGTCCAATGTTAAGAAATATAAAAACCCCTAACTTCTAAAAAAAAGAGTCAGATCAAAATCCGGGTTGCAGCGGTAGCTAGCAATCCGGGTTGCAGCAGTAGCTAGCAACCTAGTAAGAGACGATCACGTCCAATGTTAAGAAATATAAAAACCCATAGTTCCTAACAAAGGAGTCAGATCAAAACAAAAAGTACACCATTAGAACCGCCTTGTCCGAAACCCCTATATAGGAAACTTTCTGTCCCTTGGCTTGAACAGCAAGGGAAATATATTGGCTTGAAAATCAAGAAAATTGACTTTAACCACGTTATTCTCCCCAAACGGATATTTTTTTCTTTTTTCTTTTTTTTTTGTATCCAGAGATAGCTTGGCACTGGAACATCGTAGAGGGTTGTTCAATAGTTATAATAAAGAACGAACTCTTCCCTATACTAACTTTTATACGCAACTTCACTATACTTAAGATTACAGTATTTATATTTTTTTACATTAAAAGAAGATCACTGAAATAACAAACCATTCCATACATTGGACTTAGTTAGCTACTTGATTGTTTGAGTTTCGTCTCTTACTATTTAAAAGAAGAAAAAGCCGTAGGCTTTTTCCTGTTTGTATTTATAGTTAAAAAACGAACTCAAGTCCAAAGAAACTGAACACTGTGGTTCATTAATATTATCTTCAATATTTTAGCTAGAATTTAAATAAACAAGTTTCTTTTTTAAATTTTAAATTGAAAAGATAGTGCTTTTAATTCAACATATTAAACGTTCTCCCCGACGGGGAATCGAACCCCCTTCTCCCAGGTAACAAGTGGACATAATTACCATTAGACTATCGAAGACTTATAAAATAAAAGTTACATATAAGATATGATAATAATTTTTTAATCCGGGTTACATAAAGGCTCGATCATCGAATTTTTACATTAAAGAACGAACTTTAGTCCATAGTTTATATTAAAGGACGATCATTAGAAAAGCACACCATTGCATATATTGGACTGAGTTAGTTTTTATAATAAAGATCGAACTCTTCCCTATACTAACTTGCATAGGCAACTTCACTATAGTGAAGATTACAGTATTTATATTATTGATCATTATAAATTATAAAAAGTTCGAATGTTCGTCACAGTAAAGAACGACTTTCCTTTGGCTTGAACAGCAAGGAAAATATATTGGCTTGAAAATCAAGAAAAGTGGCAGCTACTACAGCATTCTGCCTAACGGCATCTTTTTTTCTTTTTTTTTCTTTTCTACAGACAGCTTGACACTGAAACATCGTAGAGAGTTGTTTAATGGCTCATTTTAAAGTAAAGTAATGGGGTTTAAAACCTTTTGTAACTTAAACAAATTATTTTTAAAACCATAATAAAGAACGACCTCTTGCCTATACTAAATTTATAGGCCACTTAATAATAGTATAGGTTAGTAAAGTTTTATTGTAAAGAACGAACTTTTGACCAAATGTTTGCACTAAAAGTCGATCATTGGAATATCAAGCCATTAATTACATCCGGATTGCAGCGGTAGCTAGCAACCTAGTAAGAGACTTACATTCAAGAACGAACTGTAGTCCATAGTAATTGATCTGGGTTGTAGTAGTAGCTTGCAACCTAGTGGGAGATCCGGGTTGCAGCGGTAGCTAGCACCTAGTAAGAGACGATCCTGTCCCATATTAGTTAAAAACTATTACAGTAAAGAACGATCTCTCGCCCATAGTAACTTGTATTTGGTGGTTCCAGGGTTAGCTGCAAGCAATCAAGTTTGCAGCAGTATCCAGGTTGCATCCGAAGCTCCATATAAAATAAACCACAACGGAAGAAAAAACGACGTTATTTGGTATATATAATTGCTATCTGGAGCAGCTTCGGAAGTCGGTGGATCGAAACCTGACCAAACAGCACTAGGCCTAAGGCCCAGCGAGCTTCGATGAGGTTTAGATCCATCCATCTCCGGGGTATTTGCCCAACACATCTTCCGCTGCGCTAAGCTACTCTCGTCAGTGATTATGGTAAAAATGGTTTATGATGTGTTATACGGGAAACTTTTGCTAAATCCACAGTTGTCTGGTGGTAAAGTTCTAGATAAGGGGCTTCTTGTTCTTTTTGAAAGTAGTTGTGTTAAATGAACCTAACTTTCAGGTTTCGTGATTCACCGGTAGCTGCATCATTAGTGCAGCTGTAGCTGCAATCTGTTAAAAGATGAACTATAGCCCATAATAACCAAAATTTGAAAAACACGCTCTGAAAAAAAGCTGCATAATTAAAAAAATGCCATCTAAATCTGATTCAGGAATGGTAATTATTATTTCGTGTAATCTGAAAAATAAAAGTTTATAAAGAAAAGAAAACTATGATGGTTTTGAATCCGGGTTGCAGCGGTAGCTAGCAACCTAGTAAGAGACGATCACCTCCAATGTTAAGAAATATAAAACCCCCAACTCCTAAAAAAAGAGTCAGATCAAAACAAAAAGTACACCATTAGAACTGCCTTGTCCGAATCCTCTATAAAGGAAACTTACCACCCTTTGGCTTGAATAACAAAGAAAATATATTGGCTTGAAAATCAAGAAAATAGACTTTTACCACGTTATTCTCCACAAACGGGATATTTTTTTCTTTCTTTTCCACAGATAGCTTGGCACTGGAACATCGTAGAGAGTTGTTCAATGGCTCATTTTAAAGTAAATCTCTAGATCTAGCGCTATGTGTACTTAATTTTTTTTTAAAATTATTTTTTTTTTACGAAAAACTTAATTTTTTATATACAATATTAATCAATGACGTCATAGTCTTTGGATGTAGTTAGTAGATAAAGTCTGGATCATCGAATTAAAGCTGAAACTAAGTAAAGAACAATTATGCCTACATATATTCACAGTGATGTATAAAATTTCCCATTACATCTGTAAACTGTTCCACAGTTGCCGGTTCATACCTTGGAAGCTTTTCACTAAACATGCAACATTTCTTTTGGATATTACTATGAAGTTTTGCGAAAGCATCTCTAGCTGACTTTTCAACAAAATCCATTCTTTCAGAGATAATTTTAATCTTTAATTTTGAATATTTTTCGTAATCCCGGTAAAACATTCGTAAAATTTTTCTAAATTTACTAAGATCAGCCAGCATTGTTGCCATGTTTTTGGACTTCTGAATATAATTTTTAATTTTGCCCTTATGCGTTCTTTGCAGCTTGTGTAAACTGCAAAATATCCATGGTATCCGAGCAATAGTTTGAATATTTCAATTCAAGCTAGAAAAATACCTTAAAATGTTAAAATTAGTTTTATTTCTTGTTACATTAAAAGACGATCATTGGAATAAAAAGTTATTGCATGCATTGGACTTAGTTAGCTACTTGATCGTTTGAGGTTCGTCTCTTACTATTTCAAAGAAGAAAAAGCCGTAGGCTTTTTCCTGTTTGTAATATTTTATAATAAATATCGAACTCTTCCCTATACTAACTTGCATACGCAACTTCACTATAGTTAAGATTACAGTATTTATATTACAATAAAGAATGACACCTAGCCCATGTTAAATGAAACATAAATAGGGATTATGCAATTTCCATCAGTATCATGGCTTTAGAGATGGCTGAAACCTAGAAAAGAACAAACCATTACAGTAAAGAACATTTCATGTTAAAGATTGATCAATGATGTCAATCATAGTTTGTAGCCACGTCGTCTCTTACTATTCCAACTAAGAAAAAGTTATAGGCTTTTTCCTGCTTGTAATTTCACATCAAACAAAGTTATAATAAAGAACGACCTCTTGTCTATACTAATTTATATTAAAGTTTTGGTTAGGAGGTAGCTAAACTGAGTATCTTTTTAATTTTCAATTTAAGAAATATTGCTTCAAACTTAATATATTAAAAATTCTCTGCGACGGGGAATCGAACCCCGGTCTTCCGCGTGACAGGCAGGGATACTTACCACTGTACTATCGGAGACTTATCAAGGAGGCACACTTGTGCCTCTATAAAGAGGCGACCCACCACAATGTTAAGCGATTTCAGGTCCTAGAGGTCGCAGAGAGACGGCGGTAATCGCATTTTGTAGCCCAAGCTCAAACTAAGAAACTTGCAAAATTTCATCCTCCTCCGACTTTATCTTCATGGGGTAAACTGGGCCGGAAGTAAACTGGGCCGGAACTGGGCCCCCCTTTAACGTTGTCCGATTGGGCTGAAATTTAGAGGTTAAGCTTTCCTAGGGCCCGGGAGATTATCCTCGAAATTTCAGCTCAATCCGATTACTCCTTCCCTGTTTTCAAAAAACCAAATATAACCACTTAAAATTCATCATCATCATTTCTTTTTTTTTTCATAGACACGACTACAGGCCACAGTTGGCACCAAATCCGGTTGAATGAGGACTCATTTAAAGCAGAATTCGACCTGTTAGGGCCTTTTGATATTTTCAGACCGAAAATATTATCCTCCGAATTTACATTTACGAAAAACCTTGTTTTCCTATAATAGCCCATGTTAATTTTTCCCATCACAACCCCCCTTTAACGTTATCTGATCGGGCTGAAATTTAGATGATAAGCTTTCCTGGGGCCTGGGAGCTTATCCTCGAAATTTAAGCTCAATCTGATCACTTCTTCCCTGTTTTCCAAAAACCAAATATCAAGTTTTGCTTGCGTCAAAAAGATTCATCACCTTACTAAAAACCATTTTCAATTATGTCTCTTTAGTGTAGAGGTGAGACTCCAGGCTGTCAGGCGGAAAAACCGAGTTCGATTCACCGTTAGATCAAATTTTTTATATACTGAATTTAAATTAAAAAAAAAAAACTCAGTTTCTTTTTTAAATTATTTGAAAAAAATTATGTTTTTATAATAAAGAACGACCTCTTTCCTATACTAAATTTTATAGGCCACTTAACTATAGTATAGGCTAGTACAGTTATTATATTTAAGGTCATCCGGGTTTCAGCGGTAGCTAGCAACCTAGTAAGAGACGATCACCTCCAATGTTAAGAAATATAAAACCCCCCAACTCCTAAAAAAAGAGTCAGATCAAAACAAAAAGTACACCATTAGAACCGCCTTGTCCGAATTTACACTAAAGAACGATCTTTCTCCCATAGTAACTGATGTGTTACATTAAAAGACGATCATTGTATTAAAAAGTTAATGCATGCATTGGACTTAGTTAGCTACTTGATTGTTTGAGGTTCGTCTCTTACTATTTCAAAGAAGAAAAAGCCGTAGGCTTTTTCCTGTTTGTAATATTATCCTGTTTACATAATTATAATAAAGAACGACCTCTTGCCTATACTAAATTTTATAGGCCACTTAACTATAGTATAGGCTAGTACAGTTATTATATCCGGGTTGCAGCGGTAGCTAGCAACCTAGTAAGAGACGATCACGTCCAATGTTAATAAATATAAAAAGCCATAGCTCCTAAAAATGGAGTCAGATCAAAACAAAAAGTACACCATTAGAACCGCCTTGTCTGTAACCCCTGTATAGGAAACTTTCTGTCCCTTGGCTTGAACAGCAAGAGAAATATATTGGCTTGAAAATCAAGAAAAGTGGCAGCTACTACAACATTCTGCCTAAACGGGATATTTTTTCTTTTTTTTTCTTTTGTATCCAGAGATAGCTTGGCAATGGAACATCGTAGAAAGTTGTTCAATGGCTCATTTTAAAGGAAATTAATTGGGTTAAAAATCTATAGTAACTAAAATAAATTATTTCTAAAAGAGAATAATTTTTTCCACCAAAAACTGCATTTTTGATGTCTTTTCACACTGCAGTCTTTCAAACATAATCGTATACCAGCGGTAAGATTTGAACCCACACCTCCGAAGAGACTGGTGGCTAACACCAGTTCCTTAGACCACTTGGCCAGGCTGCCTCTCATAATTTGGGTTGCAGCAGTAGCTAATAACCTAGCAAGAGACGATCAGTCCAATGCTAAGAAATATAAAAACCCAAAACTCCTAAAAATAGTCAGATCAAAACAAAAGTACATCATGAGAACTACCTTGTCTGAAACCCTACTAGATAAATTAGAGCTATGACGTGAATAGAAATACACGAAAATATATTGTTGTTTCTGAAGACGTCATGCAATAATACCAATGCGCCATGACGTCATGAAATAAAATCATTACGCCGTGACGTCATAATTACTATATAAGAAGCGTCAGAACTGTAAATGTTCTCATTCATAATTAGATAATGGTTAGATCAAAGCAAGCTATACGCAAAATAAAAAAACAGTACTACACAAACAACAGAGATAATATCTCGAAAAGAAAAAAACCAACTCGATACACCAATCAGGTGTATCGAGAAGTAATAATTGAGAGAATAAAACAAAACAGCAAGATGTGTTATCACAATGATGAAGATTATAGACATGCAAAAATTGAGACAGCCAAACAAAAGATCAAGGAACGGTATGGTAATGATGAAGATTACGGAGAAGCAAGAATTGAGCAGGCTAGACAAAAGATCAAGGAGCATTATCACAATGATAAACTTTATAGAGAAGCAGCAATTGAGACAGCCAAACAAAAGAGTAAGGAACGGTATAATAACGATATAGATTACCGAAACAAACATAAGAAAAAAGTTGCTACTAGAATAATGGGTAGATACTGGGGTGACAAAAGCTATAATGAAAAAATTAAATTCTCTGCGAGGTTGTACCGAAGAAAGCATAAAGACAAAGGTAAAAATTACATTCAGAAATACAAGAAGATGGCAAAAATGCAGGCTGTTCTTCGTATATTGAGAAACATTTTATGCATGTTTTACCAGGATCACGAAAAGTATTCAAAATTACAGATTAAAATTCTCTTTGAAAGAGCGGATGCTGTTGAAAAGTCGGCTAGAAATGCTTTGGCAAAGCTTCATAGCAATATCCAAAAGAAATGTTGTCAGTTTAATGAAAAGCTTCCAAAGTATGGACTGGCAACTGCGGAACAGTTTATAGATGCAATGGAAAATGTTCGACAACACAGTGAATATACAGAGGCGTACTTCTTAGAAAATTCGTATATTAATTTTGGAAGGAGCAATTGTTATGATAAAGAACGACCTCTTACCTATACTAAATTTTATACGCAACTTAATTATAGAATAGGTTAGTAATTCAACAGATAGCATGGCACTTCAATATTGAAGAGAGTTGTTCAATGGCTCATTTTGAAGGAAATTAATGGGGTTAAAAACCTTTTGTAATTAAAACAAATTATTTTTATTACATTAAGAAATTTTATATGTTCCTTGAGAAATCATCATAAGTAAAAATTTCCCATACAGAAATTGAACTCAAGCCTACTGGGTGAGAGCTATCCCAACCTCTAGACCATATAGGATATATTAAAATATCCGATTAATGAAGTTTATGTTTAAGAACAAATTATAAATCTAGTTAGCTGCCTGATTATTTGAGGATCGTCTCTTACTATTCCAAAGAAGAAAAAGCCGTAGGCTTTTTCCTGTTTGTAATTTATTTTATATCCGGGTTGCAGTGGTAGCTAGCAACCTAGTAAGAGACGATCACCTCCAATGTAAAGAAATATAAAACCCCTAACTCCTAAAAAAAGAGTCAGATCAAAACAAAAAGTATACCATTAGAACCAACTTGTCCGAAACCCCTATTAAGTATTATATAACAAGGCCTTTGGGGTTGAAACAATCCCCAGAAATTAGGGGCAAGGGTTGTAAGCTACGCCCAGGGGGTATTTAAGGTTTTTATGGAAAGAATACTTGTTTAGCCTTAGAAAAGGCTCAGTCTCTCTCCCTGAGAAAGACTACGTCAATATAAAACGAACAGGAATTAATTAAAATTACAGTAAAGAACGACATGACCATGCTAACTGAAATAATCTATTTTACATTAAAAGACGATCATTAGAATAATAAACCATTGCATACATTCGACTTAGTTAGCTACTTGATTGTTTGAGGTTCGTTTCTTACTATTACATAAAGGACCGATATAGTTCATCATAAATGGTATTTGTCAATTAGGTTTTTTTTTATAATTATCCATTATTATTTTCTCAGAGTAAATTATTATAATAAAGAACGAACCACACTAAAATTAGCGGTAGATTATAATAAATAATCTGGGTTGCAGCGGTAGCTAACAACCTAGTAAGAGACGATCACGCCCCATAATAATAAATAAAATAGCTGATAACTTCTAAAAAAATAGAGTCAGATAAAAACAATAATTACACTTATTAGAACCGCCGTGTCTGAATCCCGTGTGTAGAAATTGTACTGTCTTTAGGCTTGAAAAACAAGGAATGTATATTGGCTTGAAAATCAAGAAAACTGGCTACAACCAAAATATACTGCATATATAGAATCTTTTTTTCTTTCTGTTTTTCCCCCTTGGCTAGCTGGGTACTGGAAAATCATGTAGAACTGTATAATGGTTCATTTTAAAGGAAATTGCTACATCCAGTGCGTTTTGTAATTAAAAATAAAAAAGTTTTTTTTAATAGAATCAATTTTGACAAAATAACTGCATTTTAGTGTACAAGCTTGATGAATGGCACTATAATCGTATAGATTATAACCATATATAACGTAAAACGTTATTGCAATATCTATACACGATTATCTTTCGGCAAGAATATAATATAAGAAGTTTATAATTACAAGAATCAATTTTGTACGAGAAACTGCCTTTCTCTATAACACTGTATAGCAAATGTTATATTTTTATCTTTAATCCGGGTTGCAGCGGTAGCTAGCAACCTAGTAAGAGACGATCACCTCCAATGTTAAGAAATATAAAAACCCATAGTTCCTATAAAAAAGGAGTCAGATCAAAACAAAAAGAACACCATTAGAACCACCTTGTCCGAAACCCCTGTATAGTAAACTTTCTGTCCCTTTGCTTGAACAGCAAGGGAAATATATTGGCTTGAAAATCAAGAAAAGTAGCAGCTACTACAACATTCCGCCTAAACGGGATATTTTTTTTCTTTTTTGTTTTCCACAGATAGCTTGGCACTGGAACATCGTAGAGAGTTGTTCAATAGCTCATTTTAAAGGAAATTAATTGGGTTAAAAATATTTTGTAACTAAAATAAATCATTTTTAAGAGAGAATAAATTGTTCAATTAATTCAGTATTCAATAAATTCAGTATTTATTCAGTCTTTGAACAGTTAAGATCTATCTATTCTTTTAAAAAGGATTAATCCCAGTTTTGAACTAGTTGTCGGTAAAGGATTTTATTCTGATTTAATTAGACACTGGATTCTTTCAGTAGTTACGAAATAGTGAGAACGCTTTTACGTCTCATAAACTATTTAAACATTTATTCAGTATCTGTAACCTAGTGGAATGTGTCACTCGATAAATTGAATTGACTGGAGTTTCTGACCAATGCATTAATTGAACTTTTGACTTTGTTAAATTGAGTTAATTTCATAAGATATCCAAGTGAGGTATTCCAGTTTGCCAATAATAAAGATTATTATTCATCATTCAATGTTCTCGTCAGAATAAGATGTAGTTAAGACCTCTGTGTGGCGTGAATTTATGTGACAATATTATATCAAGGATTATTGATATATTTGTGATTAGATGGGACGTAAAAGGTAAAATGCTAAGCAAGAAGGCGTGGACAGTTCATTTGACACCTCAGGACTCAGTTCTAGCTCGAAACCGGAAATATCGATACTAGCTGCGGATTTTAATCAAATTCTTGATGTTGTGAAAGAAAATTGAAATAAGTTGGAAAATATCAACAATCAATTAGGAACTCTTACCTCAAGGGTGGATAACTTTGAAAAAGAACAATCGCTACAAACGAATAAGATAAACAATACTGAATCGAAAATTGGAAAGATTGAGAATGAAACCTCTAGCCTCAAAATGCAAATAAAAACTTGCACGGATGAAATAATGGAATTAAGAAGGAAAAATGAAGATTATATGTTTCGGGTTGTGAGAATGGAAGCTGCAAAGCTAGAAAATAATGTCATCATATGGAACGCAGCTTGTAAGGATAATAACCACGCTCAAGTTCTATCCACAGAGGTAGTTCGTCACGGGCTGGAAATGCCCGAAGTAAATTTCACAGTTACTCATTATGATAGCAACAGTAAATTTTTGAAGGTGACACTGAATAAAAAAGACGATAAGTTTGCCATATTGAAGAACGCTAGCAAGCTTAAGGATAAGACATTCCCTGGAAACAACAGCAACCTGTTCATCAGTGATGATGTCCCAACTGAAATCCGTAAATTGCGAAAGCTGCTTCTAGTGAAACGTGACAAATTACGAAAAGATCATGGATGTGATGCCTGGATATCGAAGGGGTTTCAGCCGAATCTGCTAGTGAAAAGACCAGACGGCTCGATTACCAAATACACATTCAATGATGCCATACCGGAGATTGATGATTTTCATAAAAATTTTTCCATCGCCCGAAGGGAAGTGCCTGTTATATTCCCTGTCGATGTTCAAATGTCGTAATGTCGTGGGTTGCAGTAATAGTTCATGTGCCCAAGTAATATGAATGAAAACATTTAAATTGAAAGTGTTTTTTTATGTTTAGTTTATATAAGGTGTATTATTTTTATTATTATTTTTTTTTATTCTTTCCTTTTTTATTTTTGTTTATATCCACATAGAGGTTAAATTAAAATTTGCGCAGATTAGTCGTACTGAGGGAAAATGACTTGGGATGGAGATTATTTTTTTTGTTTTTTTAATTGTTATTTTTTATTATGGTTTACTGGTCTTTTGGGGCATGGTGTGGTTTCTCTTAATGTGGGATTAATATTTGATAATAGATAGAGATAATCGTGAAATTCCATCATCAAGGTTAAAAGAATTTGAGCGGAATTCTCTTTCATTTCAGTCAATTTTTCAAACTATTGTAGCCGGTGATGATGAAGATACTTCTAGTAATTTTGATATCCTAAAAAATCAATATATATTTATGAATGAGCTGGTAAGAAAAAATGTAAATACAAGTAGGATGTCGTTTTGGACTTGCCGGGGTTGGAGGACTGCGCAGGATGTGATTGAAACTTTTTTGTCGGATTCAGATACAGATATATTAGGCCTATGTGAAACTTTTTTAGATGATTTTTCAATTGAAAATATACATGTAAAAGATTACCAATTTTTTCACATCGGTCGGAAAAGACAAAAACAAGGGGGTCTAGGTGTTTTGATTAAAAATTGCATACCAGCACGTATAAGGATTGATTTTTTGCCAATGAATATTGAAATGATTTTTGAATCTTGTGTAGTTGAATGCTCTTTTCCAAATAATCGGAAGGTTTTAATTGCAGTTATTTACCGTACTCCGTCATCCAGCCAGATAGGATTTAAAAATCATTTTGAAAGTATGTTGGATAAATTAGCTAGTTTTAATACTCCTTATTTAGTTATGGGTGATTTTAATATTGATTTAATGAAACTCCTATCTGCAGATCAGAATAGAATAGATAGAAATATTTTGCAGTTTTTGGAGGGCCCACTATCTTATGGACTAAACCCCGTATGTTTTGTGCCCTCTAGAATAGCTGATACATCATTTTCACTTATGGATAATATTTTTTCACCTTATAGTGCTGTTAATACATTTATTATTCCTGATGATTCATCTGACCACTGTATAATTATGTCTGATTTTCTTATAAATTTTCCGCATAATAAAAAAAATCAAACCAAGCGTAGAGATTTTTCACATAAAAATGTGTTAAGGTTAAAAGAAGGGCTTGGTGATGTTGATTGGAGTCCTGTAATTGATGAGAAGGATCCGAACCAATCATTAGATAAATTTTATTATATTATGAATGAAAAGCTTGATCTTTTTTGCCGATATAAGAGCCCGAGAGGAAAGAAACTTACCCCAAAAAAACCTTGGATAAATGAATCACTTTTGAGATCTATTAATGAGAAAAATCGTTTATATAAAATTAGAATAAAATATCCCACGGAAATAAATATAACGCGTTTTAAAAATTATAAGAATATGCTGGTAAGGATCCTTAGATTAAGTGAAAGACTTTATTATGAAAAATCTTTTCGAAATTCAGATTCCCCTAGAAAAACTTGGCGTTTGATTAATGATAAAATTGGAAGAAATAAAAAGTTGTTACACCCTGAAGTGTTATTTGATATTAATGGTAAAGAATTTAGAGGACCACAAGCTGTTGCTAAGAAGTTTAGTGAATATTTTGCTAGTATTGGATCACCTGTTGTTTCAGGAGAAGTTGACCTTTCTTCCCCAAGGTCGCATAAAAAATATCTACCGCCCACTGAAGATACGAGCATATTTATGGCCCCGGTCACTTTTGCAGAATTTCAAAAGGTCATTAAGAATTTAAAAAATGGTAATTCATTGGGATATGATGAACTTTCAACTAATTTGCTAAAAAATATTGCAGGTGTAATTTTTGAACCATTGCTTCATATTTTAAATTTATGTATTTTCTCAGGTATATTTCCTAAAAGATGGAAAATTACACGTGTAATACCATTGCATAAAAAAGGAGATAAATCTGATACAAATAATTATCTTCCTATTGCAATTTTATCACCATTGTCTAAAGTATTGGAAAAAATTTTAAAAGGAAGGATTACTAATTATCTAGATAAAATAAATTTTTTTACCAAATATCAGTTTGGATTTAGGGCAGGCCATTCCACGGAACAAGCAGTTGCAGCTCTTGTATTAGTAATAAATAACTGCTTAGATAGTAATTATCATGTATCTACTGTTTTTTATGATGTTAAAAAAGCATTTGATACTTTAAACCATGAAATTCTTTTTGATAAAATGGAAAATTCCGGTATAAGAGGGAAAGGACTAGATATAATAAGATCATACCTTTATGGACGTAAAATCGTGGTAGATGTTGATGGACATTTGTCTAGTTTAAATTATCTTGAAGATATTGGTGTCCCACAAGGATCGGTATTAGGTCCGCTTTTATTTTTGATGTATATTAATTATCTTCCACGATGTTTTCAGGGAAATAATTGTCTTGCAATTTTATTTGCAGATGACACAGCTGTTTCTGTTAAAGCGAAGGATTCATCTACATTGATTCAAAATATGTTTAAAACTGTTAGTTCAGTTAATCGATGGTTTGTTTCTAATTATTTAGTACCGAATTTTAAGAAGACTGAATTTATGGTTTTTGGTCATTCAAAACGTGCTACTAAAAAAATTTCATGTCAGGAGCTTCAAGTTGGTGAGCATAAAATACGTAGAGTTCAATCGTATCGTTATTTAGGAGTTTTTATTGATCCCCTTTTGTCATTTCAAACTCATATTGATCATTTAAGGGTGAAACTTTCGCAAAATATTGGGTCTATGTATCGTTTGCAACATGTTTTTCCATTTTCAATTTTAAAAATAATTTATCATTCTTTGATTGCTCCTTATTTAAATTATTGCACAATTATTTATTTAAATACTTTTTGGACGCATATAAAACCCCTACAGATCCTTCAAAATAAAGCAGTGAGAATACTTGGAAATTTTTTACATCGTCCATCAAAACTTAGAGATGCATCGGAAAATGAAACATTATTTCTTTTCTTGAATTTATTAGATCTGAAACATATAAGAGAACTTCATATATCAATATGGCATTTTAAAATACAAGATCCTAGTAGTTATTTTTATGAAAAATCTCTGTTGATTCTGCCCCCTCCTTCGGCTCTTAGGTGTTCTGGAACATATCGAATTCCCTTTATTAATTGTGAAAAATATAGATTTTCAATTAGATACCAAATACCATTTATTTCAAATAAATATAGGCTGAAAGATAGAATTCAAATTGAGGCATCATTTCGGCAAATATCAGTTCTAAGGAAGAAAATATTAAAATTATGTATTGACCTGTGATGGTGGAATAGAAATTTTATTATTATTATTATTATTTTTTTTGTTTATATTTGTTGCCCATGTTGGGATAGCCTTCCGTGCCTCACTTGTCCAGCGTTTGTTTTCTTTATGTTTGTTATGTTTTTTGTTTTTTTTTTAACCAGGTTTTTTTTTTCTTTTCTTTTCTTTCTCTCTTTTGTTATGATGAGAAAATTTTTTTTTTTTTTTTTTTTTTTTTTTTTTTTTACCCAATTTTAATAGCTTTGCTCTCTGTTGGGGGTATATGTTTTTTGTTATGTTGAATTAATCAAATAAACAGTAAACAGTAAACAGTAATTAAAAACTGCATTTTTGATGTCTTTTCATACTGCAGTCTTTTCGAAGATATTTGATTTTTGTACATAAATCATAATCGTATACCAGTGGTAAGATTTTAACCCACGCCTCCAAAAAGACTGGTGGCTAACACCAGCGCCTTGGACCACTCGGCCACGCTGCCTCTCATAAATATATATGTGGATCCGGGTTGCAGCAGTTTACATTAAAAGACGATCACTGAAATAACAAACCATTCCAAACATAGGAGTTAGTTAGCTACTTGATTGTTTGAGTTTTTTATAGTAAAGAACGATAATAAGCCTATGCTATAGTAAAGAATCCGGGTTGCAGCGATAGTTATATTTAAAGAAGATAACTAGAAGTGCAAACCATTGCACAGACTGGATTTAGTTAGCTCCCTGATTCTTTGAGGTACATCTCTTACTACTTCAAAAAAGAAAAATCTGTAGGCTTTTTCCTGTTTGTAATCAGGGTTTACGTAATCTGGTTTATCCATTTAAAATTAATTTGAAATGTCTTCCTGGGTGAGGCTCAAACTCACGACCTTGGTATATTAAAGAACGATCTGCTGCCTATAGTAATCAAGCAGTTCGTGGTAACGAGCTGTTTGAATATGTCACACTAAAAGACGAACATTACAAGAATACACCATTGCATATATTCGACTTAGTTACCTGGCTGATTCTTTAAGGTTCATCTCTTACTATTCCTATTAAAAATTCCTTCTAACTGAGATTCGAGCCCCGGCACCCATATGGCAAGCGGGATTGCTTGCCATTGAACTATTGGAGACTTATGAAAAATACTTTATGTGTAAAACATGACAATAAATTCGTTTATACACTAAAACTTATAGAAATTCTAAAAACCCATAACTCCTAAGAAAGAGTCAGATCAAAATTGCTTAAAAATAAGGAAAAGGGACAGCTACTACAGCATTCTGCCTAAACAGCATCTTTTTTTTCTTTTTTTTCTTCCACAGATAGCTTGGCACTGGAAGATTGTAGAGAGTTGTTCAATGGCTCATTTTAAAGGACATTAATAAGGTTACAAACCTTTTATATTTCAATCAAATTATTTTTAAAATAGAATCAATTTTTTACGAAAAACTGATTATTTCATGTTAAAGATTGAGTAATGACGTCATAATCGTAGAATGTGGACAGGTCGTCTCTTACTATTCCCATTAAGAAAAAGCCATAGGCTTTTTCCTGTTTGTAATTTATTTTTTTAATATCAATGGGATTAAAACTTATATTAAAGAACGATCTGTTGCCTATAGTAATCAAACAGTTCTTGGTAACGAACTCTTTGATTATGTTTTACTAAAACCCAATCATTACAAGAACACACCATTGCATATGTTTGACTTAGGTACCTGCCAGATTCTTTGAGGTTCGTCTCTTACTATTCCAAAGAAGAAAAAGCCGTAGGCTTTTTCCTATTTATATTCAATTTTTTCCGGGTTGTTATGATACAGAACCAACTCTTGCGTATATTAACTTGTATAGACCACTTAACTATAGTATAGTCTTATACAATTATATTTGACAAATGAAACTCAGAGAGGAAAGAATCTAACAAAATGAAAAGTAAAATCAAAAAGGGTGAAAAAACGAGGACTTTTTCAGCCGGTGGCAAACCATGAAGAAAGGTTAGATTTTCTTTTTTTTTTCTCTGTCTTCTTTTTTGTTTAGCACTGAGGACGACTTGGCGGAGGTCCTTTTCAAAATATTTGCTGATTTTTTGTTTTCTTCATGGTTCGCCACTGGCTGACAAAATGCTGGTTTTTTAACTTTTTTTTATTTTATTTTTCATTTTGTTAGTTTCTTTCCTCTCTGAGTTTCATTTGTCATGTATAGCCAGTGTGGTCTAAGAATGTATTTACAGTTATATTTGGAGTCAACAAATTAGAAATTTCTTCTAACTTGGATTAAAACCCCGGTCACCCGCGTAACAAGTGGGATTGCTTGCCATTGTACTATCGGAGACTCATGAAAAATACATTATATATAAAATATGATAATAAATTATTTAATACACTTAAACTTATAAAAAGTATATAAGGAATCGGTCTGGGTAATTATCTGGGTTGCAGCGATAGCTAGCAACCTAGTAAGAGACGATCAGGAAAATTTCTGTTCCTTGGCTTGAACAGCAAGGGAAGTATTTTAGCTTGAAAATAGAGAAAAGTGACAGCTACTAAAGCATTCTGCCTAAACTGCATCTGTTTTTTTCTCTTTTTTTTCTTCCACAGATAGCTTAGCACTGGAACATCGTAGAGAGTTCTTCAATGGCCCATTTTAAAGTAAATTAATGGGGTCAAAAACATTTTCTATTTAAATCAAATTATTGTCAAAATTACATTAAAGACAACCTACTAAGAGACGATCATGTCCAATGATAAAAAATATAAAAAACCATAACGGCTAAAAAAAAAGTCAAATCAAAACAAACAGTACGCCATTAGAACCGCCATGTTCGCAACCCCTGTATAGGAAACTTTCTGTCCTTTGGCTTGAATAGCAAGGAAAATATATTTGCTTGAAAATCAAGATAAGTGGCAGCTACTACAGCATTCTGCCTAAACGGCATCTTTTTTTCTTTCTCTTTTCTTTTTTCTTTTCCACAGATAGCTTGGCACCGGAACATCATAGTGAGTTTTTCAATGGCTCATTTTAAAGGAAATTAATTGGGTTAAAAACCTTTTGTAACTAAAACAAATTATTTCTAAAAGAGCTTAAATTTTTCTACTAAAAAATGCATTTTTGATGTCTTTTTATGCTACTGTATTTTCAAAGATATTTGATTTTTGAAGCAATCAAACAGTTCGTGGTAAAGTTATATTAGAACTTTATATTCCATAGATAGCTTGGCACTGGAACATCGCAGCGAGTTGTTCAATGGCTCATCCGGGTTGCAAGGTAGCTAGCAGCCTAGTAAAAGACGATCACGTCCAATGTTAAGAAATATAAAAACCCCTAACTCCTAAAAAAGAGTCATATCAAAACAAAAAGTATACCGTTAGAACTGCCTTGTCCAAAACCCCTGTATAGAAAACTTTCTGTCCCTTGGCTAGAACTGCAAGGGAAATATATTGGCTTGAAAATTAAGAAAAGTCGCAGCTACTACAACATTCTGCCTAAACGGTATATTTTTGTTCTTTCTTTTCCACAGATTGCTTGACGCTGGAGCATCGTAGAGAGTTGTTCAACGGCTCATTTCAAAGTAAATTAATTGGGTTAAAAATCTTTTGTAACGTTTTGTAAAAACGTTTTGTAATCTTTTGTAAAAATCTAGGTTGCAGCGGTAGCTAGCAACATAGTAAGAGACGATCACGTCCAATGTTAAGAAATATAAAAACCCATAGTTCCTAAAAAAGGAGTCAGATCAAAACAAAAAGTATACCATTAGAACCGCCTTGACCGAAACCCCTGCATAGTAAACTTTCTGTCCCTTTGCTTGAACAGCAAGGGAAATATATTGGCTTGAAAATCAAGAAAAGTGGCAGCTACTACAACATTCTGCCTAAACGGCATATTTTTGTTCTTTCTTTTCCACAGATTGCTTGACACTGGAGCATCGTAGAGAGTTGTTCAATGGCTCATTTTGAAGTAAATTAATTGGGTTAAAAATCTTTTATAACTAAAATAAATTATTTCTAAAAGAGAATAAATTTTACCACTAAAAACTGCATTTTTGATGTTTACATTAAAGGACGAACTATAGCCCATAGTTACTGGAATCCGGGTTGTGAAGATAGCTAGCAACCTAGTAAGAGACGATCATGCCCCATAGTAATTACAGTAAAGAAAATAATAAAGAAATATAACATAACACCTTAAAAACAAGTCAGATCAAAACTGACGTGAAAGTAAAATATGAAATAAATTATTTCTAAAAGAGAAAAAATTTTACCACTAAAAACTGCATTTTTGATGTTTACATTAAAGGACGAACTATAGCCCATAGTTACTGGAATCCGGGTTGCGAAGATAGCTAGCACCCTAGTAAGAGATGATCACGCCCCATAGTAATTACAGTAAAGAACAAATTTAGAAATATAACATAACACCTTAAAAAAAGTCAGATCAAAACTGACTTGAAAGTAAAATATGAAAGCTAAATATGAAAGTAACTTCCACTAAATCAAATATAATTACGATAAATTTCTTGAAATCTATTCCCGCCTTCCTTGACCCTATACCCCAGATATTTCTGCGTCTTCCTTTAAATTACTTGGGGTTACAATTTCCTCTAATTTAAAGTGGGATATCCACGTGAAAGATATTGTCCGTAGAGCTAATGTGTCCATGTCTCTCCTTAAGCTCTTGAATAAATTTAACGTCCCCCTATCCCATTCTTTAAGGATTTATACTTCCTTTGTCCACCCGCACCTTGAATATGCTTGTCCAGTTTGGCATCCTGGCATCTCCCGTGATGAATCAGATAAAATTGAATCTATTCAAAACAGAGCCCTAAGAATAATTTTTAAAGAAACTTTGGTACCATATTCACTCCTTCTAAAAAAGGCCAAGCTGGAAACTCTTGAGCACAGGAGAGAACGCTGTGCCTCCTTTTAGTAAGAGACGATCACGTCCAATGTTAAGAAATATAAAAACCCATAGTTCCTAAGAAAGGAGTCAGATCAAAAAAAAAAGTATACCATTAGAACCGCCTTGTCCGAAACCCCTGTATAGTAAACTTTCTGTCCCTTTGCTTGAACAGCAAGGGAAATATATTGGCTTGAAAATCAATAAAAGTGGCAGCTACTACAACATTCTGCCTAAACGGTATATATTTTTTTTCTTTTCCACAGATTGCTTGACACTGGAGCATCGTAGAGAGTTGTTCAATGGCTCATTTTAAAGTAAACTAATTGGGTTAAAAATCTTTTGTAACTAAAATAAATTATTTCTAAAAGAGAATAAATTTTACCACTAAAAACTGCATTTTGGATGTTTACATTAAAGGACGAACTATAGCCCATAGTTACTGGAATCCGGGTTGCAAAGATAGCTAGCAACCTAGTAAGAGACGATCACGCCCCATAGTAATTACAGTAAAGAAAATAATAAAGAAATATAACATAACACCTTAAAAAAAAGTCAGATCAAAACTGACTTGAAAGTAAAATATGAAAGCTAAATATGAAAGTAAATTCCACTAAATCAAATATAATTACGATAAATTTCTTGAAATCTATTCCCGCCTTCCTTGACCCTATACCCCAGATATTTCTGCGTCTTCCTTTAAATTACTTGGGGTTACAATTTCCTCTAATTTAAAATGGGATATCCACGTGAAAGATATTGTCCGTAGAGCTAATGCGTCCATGTCTCTCCTTAAGCTCTTGAATAAATTTAACGTCCCCCATCCCATTCTTTAAGGATTTATACTTCCTTTGTCCGCCCGCATCTTGAATATGCTTGTCCAGTTTGGCATCCTGGCATCTCCCGTGATGAATCAGATAAAATTGAATCTATTCAAAAAAGAGCTCTAAGAATAATTTTTAAAGAAACTTTGGTACCATATTCACTCCTTCTAAAAAAGGCCAAGCTGGAAACTCTTGAGCACAGGAGAGAACGCTGTGCCTCCGTTTAGTAAGAGACGATCACGTCCAATGTTAAGAAATATAAAAACCCATAGTTCCTAAAAAAGGAGTCAGATCAAAACAAAAAGTATACCATTAGAACCGCCTTGTCCGAAACCCCTGTATAGTAAACTTTCTGTCCCTTTGCTTGAACAGCAAGGGAAATATATTGGCTTGAAAATCAAGAAAAGTGGCAGCTACTACAACATTCTGCCTAAGCGGTATATATTTTTTTTCTTTTCCACAGATTGCTTGACACTGGAGCATCGTAGAGAGTTGTTCAATGGCTCATTTTGAAGTAAATTAATTGGGTTAAAAATCTTTTATAACTAAAATAAATTATTTCTAAAAGAGAATTAATTTTACCACTAAAAACTGCATTTTGGATTTTTACATTAAAGGACGAACTATAGCCCATAGTTACTGGAATCCGGGTTGCAAAGATAGCTAGCAACCTAGTAAGAGACGATCACGCCCCATAGTAATTACAGTAAAGAAAATAATAAAGAAATATAACATAACACCTTAAAAAAAAGTCAGATCAAAACTGACGTGAAAGTAAAATATGAAATAAATTATTTCTAAAAGAGAATAAATTTTACCACTAAAAACTGCATTTTTGATTTTTACATTAAAGGACGAAATATAGCCCATAGTTACTGGAATCCGGGTTGCGAAGATAGCTAGCAACCTAGTAAGAGACGATCACGCCCCATAGTAATTACAGTAAAGAACAAATTTAAAAATATAACATAACACCTTAAAAAAAAGTCAGATCAAAACTGACTTGAAAGTAAAACATGAAAGCTAAATATGAAAGTAAATTCCACTAAATCAAATATAATTACGATAAATTTCTTGAAATCTATTCCCGCCTTCCTTGACCCTATACCCCCAGATATTTCTGTGTCTTCCTTTAAATCACTTTGGGTTACAATTTCCTCTAATTTAAAGTGGAATATTTACGTGAAAGATATTGTCCATAAAGTTAATGCGTCTATGTCTCTTCTTAAGCCCTTGAATAAATTTAACGTCCCCCCCATCCCATTCTTTAAGGATCTATACCTCGTTTGTCCACCTATATTTTCAATATGCTTGTCCAGTATGGCATCCTGGCATCTTCAATGATGAATCAGAAGAAAATGAATCTATTCAAAAAAGAACCCTAAGAATAATTTTTAAAGAAGCTTTGGTACCATATTCACTCCTTCTAATAAAGGCCAAGCTGGAAACTCTTGAGCACAGGAGAGGAACGCTGTGCCTCCGTTTTGCAAAAAATGCAATAATAAACCCTCGCACGGAAAACATTTTCCCCAAAAGACACTCCCCATCCAGATACCGCCTGCCACGTACTGTATCTGAACCCATCCCTATCTTGTCCCCCATCCGTTGTTTAACCTCCAGATATGAAAAAACCTCTGTCCCCTTCATTACTGATTAAATAAACCCTTAGTTTTTTTTGTGTTTTTTTTTCACTGGTGATACCTATGCTGGTGTCCGTTTGGCTCTTATATTCCCTCCCCGTTTTATATACTCTCTTTTAAACCTTTGTAACATTATTTTTATCTCATTTTTTTTTTTGGTTTTGCTTTAATTTTTGCCTTTTTAACTTTCTTACATTTGACACATTTTGTTAGACTAACGAATGGCTTTGCCTTTCTGATATTGTTGTTTTTGGCATTGTTTAGCCAGTTTTTTTGTTGTTGTGCTATTTATGTCTTTTTTTATTATGTGACCCCGAAATGCGAATTCGGCCCTTCGGGGCTTGTGATAGCCATTTTCTGAAATAAATATCTTATCTTATCTTAAACAAAACTTATACCATTAGAACTGCTTTGTTCAAAACCCCTATATTGTAAACATTCTGTCGTTTGACTTTAACAGCAAGGGAAACATATTGGCTTGAAAAGCAAGAAAAGTGACAGCTACTGCAGCATTCTGCCCAAAAGGCATATTTTTTTCTTTTTTAATTTTCCACAAATAGCTTGGCACTGCAACATCGTAGAGATGCATTAAAGTACGAGCTTTAGTCCATAGTAGCTGAAGTATTATAAGGAATCATTGTATAAATGATGAATTTTCCTTAAGAATTTTCAGATTTCCCGTATGACAAGGGGGTATGCTTTCAATTGTATAGTATAAAGGATCAATCAAGTTAATCTTAGGCAGTATTTTTTATTTTCCTGCTCAGTGACAGACTTGCACTGGAACATCATAGAGAGCTGTTTAATAACTAATTTTAATGGAAATTGAAGTGGTTAAAAACCTTTTGTAATTGAAAAAAATAATATTAAAATTTTTTTACGAAATTTTTATTAAGGACCGTTATCACCTCTTACTAGGCTTTTAGCTACCGCTGCAACCCAAATTTTTTCAATTACAAAAACACTTAGACAATATAAGCTACAACAGTGTTAAAGAAAAAATGCAGTTTTTCTTAAAAATATAGTAAAGAACGAACTCAAGCCCATAGTAATTATTGTCCGGGTTGCATTATATAAAGAATCAGTCAAGTTAATCATAGGCAGTGCTTTTCCTTCTCAGACAGAGTTTCACTGGAACACCAGATAGATCTGTTTAATGACTCATTTTTAAGGAAATTGACGTGGATAAAAACTTTTTGTAATGGAAAAAATTTAATTTTTAAAATATAATCAATTTCTTAAGAAAAACTTCATATTTCATATCAAGTATTGATCAATAACATCATATTCACAGGTTGTATCCAGGTCGTCTCTTACTATTCCAATTAAGGAAAAGCCATAAGCGTTTTCCTGTTTGCAATTTCACAGTATTTTGGTTGCAGTGGTAGCTAGTTATGAATATTACTTTTTCAGTAAAGAACGGACAGTAAAGCCCCTAATAACTGAATACTATTATAAGACTAAAAGTTTGCTATAAAACCATGCTTTCCGAGAAACCAGCAACTTCCATTTAAAATTAACGGAGAAAGTTGCCCCAGATGAGGCTTGAAATCACGACCTTAGTGTTATGAGACTAACGCTCTACCGACTGGGACACCAAGGATTTTAAATTATGATTAATAAAAAAACTTTTTCCACAAAACAAGTTTTTCAAAGAAAAGTAAAGAACTCCATTAAACAAAAAATGAGTAAAAATAAAATGAAATAATCTACTAAACGTGAAACTTCCACAAATCAGCATCGAGAAATAAATGAAACCCAAAACGAACAGAAATTACAATAAATAACCCAGTCAAACTGAAAACGAGCAGAAATTAACATAAGTTGGGCTCAAAACCCCTATGCCTTCCCAAGACCAGAACATAATTTGCATTTTACTGAAAAAATGTAATTGTGTTTACTTTTATAACTTTAGTAA
Source organism: Artemia sp. Qi Xiang Cuo (assembly GCF_049724085.1). Lineage (NCBI taxonomy): Eukaryota > Metazoa > Arthropoda > Branchiopoda > Anostraca > Artemiidae > Artemia > Artemia sp. Qi Xiang Cuo. Next base: position 26,678,788 of record NC_142797.1, on the reverse strand, counting down.
ATTAAGTAATATTAGAATTTTGTTTACTAAATATCAGTATATGTATACTAAACTGACAATGCACATTCATTTGTATTTTTTTCAGTATTTTTTTTTTCAAGTGCAAAGTATGTTCTGGCCTTGGGAAGGCATAGGGGTTTTGAGCCCTACTTATCTTAATTTCTACTCGTTTTGAGTTTGACTCGGTTATTTATTGTAATTTTTGTTCGTTTTGGGTTTCATTTATTAATCGAGGCTGATTTGCGATAGTTTCACGCTGGGTAGATTATTTAATTTTATTTTTGCTCATTTTTGTTTAATGGAGTTCTTTACTTTTCTTTGAAAAACTTATTTTGTGTAAAAAGTTTTTTTAATTAATTTCTGTTCGTTTTACATTGACATAGTCTTTTCAGAGAAAAAGCAAATAATACTTTAATTCTTTTCGTTTTTTTAAGAATTTATAGCTTGGCCTGCTATTTGTATGCTGGAGAGAAATTTTCAGCAATTTTTAACAACATACACCCTCTTAAAAATCGGGACACAAATAGTAGTGCTTGATTTAGTTTCATACCTCCTCTAGTTGACCTGAAATGGAAAACTTGATATCATTCGCAAAAAATTCTGTTTAGTTTCTTTGATAGTATTGCTAGGATCAATTCAAAATTAGGTTTTTCAAATGACGTCATTACAATACTGATGGTTAGAGTCCTTTCTCTGCTTTATCAGATACTGTTTAATTCTTTTTTTATATGAACGTTTCTTGGTGTAATTTGTTTTGATCTGACTCCTCTGTTAGGAACTATGGGTTTTTATATTTTTTAACATTGGACGTGATCGTCTCTTACTAGGTTGCTAGCTACCGCTGCAGCCAGGATAATACTACATGAGATCCTCTTGAGTAACACCATTTATGATCGATCCTTATGTCCCACTATACAAGTTTGTATAGGCAAGAGTTCGTTCTTTATTGTAATTATTGTAACAGGAAAAAGCCTACGGCTTTTTCTTCTTTTAAATAGTAAGAGACGAGTCTCAAATAATCAAGTAGCTAGCTAAATCCAAAGGTATTAAATTTTTGTTATTCCAATGATCGTTTTTTATTGTAACTAGGTTTCAGCCATCTCTACAGCCATGATACTACTGGAAATTACATAATCCCTATTTATGTTTTAGTTAACATGGGCAAGGTGTCGTTCTTTATTGTAAATTCTTACCGCTGGTATACGAGTATGTTTGAAAGACTGCAGTGTGAAAAGACATCAAAATGCAGTTTTTGGTGGAAAAATTTATTCTCTTTTAGAAATAATTTATTTTAGTTACTATAGATTTTTAACCCAATTAATTTCCTTTAAAATGAGATATTGAACAACCCTTTACGATGTTCCAGTGCCAAGCTATCTCTGGATACAAAAGAAAAAAAAAGAAAAAAAGAAAAAAATATCCCGTTTAGGCAGAATGTTGTAGTAGCTGCCACTTTTCTTGATTTTCAAGCCAATATATTTCCCTTGCTGTTCAAGCTAAGGGACAGAAATTTTACTATGCAGGGGTTTCGGACAAGGCGGTTCTAATGGTGTACTTTTTGTTTTGATCTGACTCTTTTTTTTAAGAACTATGGGTTTTTATATTTCTTAACATTGGACGTGATCGTCTCTTACTAGGTTGCTAGCTACCGCTGCAACCCGGATATGGACTAAGGTTCGTTCTTTCATGTAAAACTAGCAAAACATTTTTTAAGCCAGATGAAGATTTAACTAATGTGTCAAAAGTAAGGTTGCAAGTCGACGATTTTGTTTTGGCCTTATTATAATTGGTATGGTGAAATAATAATACGCATATGGCTCTTAAATCATACTTCTTTATGGTTCAATATGGTCTAGTGGCTAGGATAGTTAACTTTCACTTAAAAGGCTCGGGTTCGATTCCCGGGGTGGGAAAATTTTTAACTCTATAATCTTCGAACATTTGAACCTTTTATAATTTATAATGATGCATAATATAAATACTGTAATCTTAACTATAGTGAAGTTGCGTATGCAAGTTAGTATAGGGAAGAGTTCGATCTTTATTATAACTAGCTACCGCTGCAACCCGGATAAAAACAGGAAAATATTACAAACAAGAAAAAGCCTACGACTTTTTCTTCTTTGAAATAGTAAGAGACGAACCTCAAACAATCAAGTAGCTAACTAAGTCCAATGCATGCAATAACTTTTTATTCCAATGATCATCTTTTAATGTAACATATCAGTTATTATGAGAGAGAGATCGTTCTTTACTGTAATCTTTCATGTAAAACTAGCAAAACATTTTTTAAGCCTGATGAAGATTTAACTAATGTGTCAAAAGTAAGGTTGCAAGTCGACGATTTTGTTTTGGCCTTATTATAATTGGTATGGTGAAATAATAGTATGCATATGGCTCTTAAATCATACTTCTTTATGGTTCCATATGGTCTAGTGGCTAGGATAGTTAACTTTCAGTTAACAGGCTCGGGTTCGATTCCCGGTGTGGGAAAATTTTTAACTCTATAATCTTCGAACATTTGAACCTTTTATAATTTATAATGATGTATAATATAAATACCGTAATCATAACTATAGTGAAGTTGCATATGCAAGTTAGTATAGGGAAGAGTTCGATCTTTATTATAACGTGGTTAAAGTCAATTTACTTGATTTTCAAGCCAATATATTTTCTTTGTTATTCAAGCCAAAGGGCGGTAAGTTTCCTTTATAGATGTTTAGGACAAGGTGGTTTTAGTGGTGTACTTTTTTTTTGATCTGACTTTCTTTTCAGGAGTTATGGGTTACTTTAGTATTTACTATGGGGCGGGATCGTCTCTTACTAGGTTGCTAGCTACCGCTGCAACCCCGACTATACTATAATTAAGTGGCGTATAGAATTTAGTAAAGGCAAGAGGTCGTTCTTTATCATATTAACTTTTAGTTATTAAATGTCGTGGTTTGTTCTTTACTAGGTGTCAGGTATATCCGATGACAATTATATAGTCCTCATTTACGTGCTCATCTTTTACTAGGTTGAATCTACGACAGCAATCATGATTCATTTTTCAGTTACTATGGACTAGAGTTCGTTCTTTTCTATAATGCAGCATGAAAAGACATCAAAATGCAGTTTTTGGTGGAAAAATTTATTCTCTTTTAGAAATAATTTATTTTAGTTACTAAAGATTTATAACCCAATTAATTTACTTTAAAATGAGCTATTGAACAACTCTCTAAGATTTTCCAGTGCCAATCTATCTTTGGAAAAGAAACAAAAAAACAAATATGCCGTTTGTGGAGAATAACGTGGTTAAAGTCAATTTTCTTGATTTTCATGCCAATATATTTCCCTTGCTGTTCAAGCCAAATGACGGAAAGTTTCCTATACAGGGTTTTCGGACAAGGCGGTCTAATGGTTTACTTTTTGTTTTGATCTGACTCTTTTTTTAGGAGCTATGGGTTTTTATATTTCTTAACATTGGACGTGATCGTTTCTTACTAGGTTGCTAGCTACCGCTGCAACCCGGATTAAAAAATGTAAAATGTATGCAATTGTTGGTATATAAAATGTTGGTATCTGTGGATATAAAACTATGACGACATTCAATATTTATCTAGTAGGGTTTCAGACAAGGTAATTCTAATGATGTACTTTTGTTTTGATTTGACTCTATTTTTAGGAGTTTTGTTATATTTCTTAGCATTGGACTGATCGTCTCTTACTAGATTTCTAGCTACTGCTGCAACCCAGATTCACATATATAGTTATTTATGAGAGGCAACCCGGCCGAGTGGTCCAAGGCACTGGTGTTAGCCACCAGTCTCTTCGGAGGCGTGGGTTCAAATCTTACCGCGGGTATACGATTATGTTTGAAAGACTGCAGTGTGAAAAGACATCAAAAATGCAGTTTTTGGTGGAAAAATTTATTCTCTTTTAGAAATAATTTATTTTAGTTACAAAAGGTTTTTAACCCAATTAATTTCCTTTAAAATGAGCTATTGAACAACCCTCTACGATGTTCCAGTGCCAAGCTATCTCTGGAAACAAAGAAAAGAGAAAAAAAATTCCCGTTTAGGCAGAAGGTTGTAGTAGCTGCCAATTTTCTTGATTTTCAAGCCAATATATTTCCCTTGCTGTTCAAGTCAAGGGACAGAAATTTTACTATATAGGGGTTTCGGACAAGGCGGTTCTAATGGTGTACTTTTAGTTTTGATCTGACTCCTTTTTTAGGAGTTGGAGGTTTTTATATTTCTTAACATTGGACGTGATCGTCTCTTACTAGGTTGCTAGCTACCGCTGCAACCCGGATTGCTAGCTACCGCTGGCCTATAGTGGCCTATATAATTTAGTATAGGCAAGAGGTCGTTCTTTATTATAAACTTCTTTTAAATAGTAAGAGACGAAACTCAAACAATCAAGTAGCTAACTAAGTCCAATGTATGGAATGGTTTGTTATTTCAGTGATCGTCTTTTAATGTAAACAAGATTTTCAGAAAAATCCCTGAAAATTTGGAGATAGTGGAAGTACTAAACAGAATGCAACTGATAAGCCAAAAGTAATAAAAAGGACAGGTGATACTGAACTCTCAGCTGCCATTCATGGGAGACATCTTATAGTTTAAGTGGACACGGAATTCATGCGCTATTTTCAAATCATTTTTCTGTGACTAGGCAGCGGGGTGGCTGAGTGCACCTGGCACTTTGACTATATATCATATCAGTCCAATTTCTGTTGGGATAAAAATCCTAGTGATGATTTATTGCGCCCCTGGCATTGTGCGCCCCTAGGCCCGGGCCTAGTGGGCCTATTGGTAAATCAGCACCTGCTCATTTAATTTAGTTAACTTATAATTTTGCACGTAATAAGTTTTTTGGAAAACATTTTTTCCAATTCTTTTTCGTTGGCAGAGAAAATGATCTAAATTTTCAGTTACTGAGTTTGAAAATTAATATTTTAAATTTTTGTAATCAAGGTGTTGTTTTTGCCTAATTTGTATCCAAGGCTGGCCAATGGTCCTTTCCAGGGCCATTTAACACAAGTAGTGACCCTATTCAGTTTGAGCAGGTCCATAGAGGGTATGCCTGAAGCTGCTAGCCCCTCAAGACGTACGTAATATTGACTATTGATTTATTATGCACACCTGGTGGTTACGTAATACTATAGAGGGTGTTGTTGTTTACCTATGCATATTTATTGAGGATGACGTAAGTTCGCTTGTTAACGACACTTGTTTTGATAGAGCCTACGCAAGATTTGGTCCATTTACCTCAGTATTAGAAAAGAGTTCAGGTTCTTCTAATGATTGTCTTTTAATATAAATCTTTAATATAAACTTCATTAATCAGATATTTTAAATAATTCTATATGGTCTAGTGGTTAGGATAGCTGGCTCTCACCTAGTTGGCCCGAGTGTGATTCCCGGTATGGGAATCATATTTCCTGTAATGGTTCCTAATTTTTTCCTATGATGATTTCTTAAGGAAAATTCAGCATCTATATAATGACTCTTTATAATACTTCAGGTACTATGGACTAAAGTTCGTTCTTTAATGTAAAGGTTGCTTAAAAGGCTGCTTAATGTTTAACGGGTTACAGCTACCACTTTAACACGGATGAAACTCTGATAAAGCAATTATTATGGACTAGAGATCGTTCTTTAATATAATTGATAGCTACCACTGCAATCTAGATTAATATAAAAATCACAAACAGGAAAAAGCCTATGGCTTCTTCTTATTTGAAGTAGAAAGAGATAACTTCAGAGAATCAAGTAGCTAATTGAGTTCAATATGTGCCATATTTTGTTCTTTACTAGGTGTATGCCATTTATATGGCCATGATACCTAAAAAACTTAAGAAATCTCCATTTATGATTAACTAGACTGGCCCTTTATATAACATTATTGTAAAGAGAAAAAAATATCCCGTTTGGGGAGAATAACGTGGTTAAAGTCAATTTTCTTGATTTTAAAGCCAATATATTTCCCTTGCTGTTCAAGCCAAGGGACAGAAAGTTTCCTATACAGGGGTTTCGGACAAGGCGGTTCTAACGGTGTACTTTTTGTTTTGATCTGACTCCTTTTTTAGGAACTATGGGTTTTTATATTTCTTAACATTGGACGTGATCGTCTCTTACTAGGTTGCTAACTACCGCTGCAACCCAGAAATATAAATACTGTAATCTTAACTATAGTGAAGTTGCGTATGCAAGTTAGTATAGGGAAGAGTTCGATATTTATTATAAAATATTACAAACAGGAAAAAGCCTACGGCTTTTTCTTCTTTGAAATAGTAAGAGACGAACCTCAAACGATCAAGTAGCTAACTAAGTCCAATGCATGCAATAACTTTTTATTCCAATGATCGTCTTTTAATGTAACAAGAAATAAAACTAATTTTAACATTTTAAGGTATTTTTCTAGCTTGAATTGAAATATTCAAACTATTGCTCGGATACCATGGATATTTTGCAGTTTACACAAGCTGCAAAGAACGCATAAGGGCAAAATTAAAAATTATATTCAGAAGTCCAAAAACATGGCAACAATGCTGGCTGATCTTAGTAAATTTAGAAAAATTTTACGAATGTTTTACCGGGATTACGAAAAATATTCAAAATTAAAGATTAAAATTATCTCTGAAAGAATGGATTTTGTTGAAAAGTCAGCTAGAGATGCTTTCGCAAAACTTCATAGTAATATCCAAAAGAAATGTTGCATGTTTAGTGAAAAGCTTCCAAGGTATGAACCGGCAACTGTGGAACAGTTTACAGATGTAATGGGAAATTTTATACATCACTGTGAATATATGTAGGCATAATTGTTCTTTACTTAGTTTCAGCTTTAATTCGATGATCCAGACTTTATCTACTAACTACATCCAAAGACTATGACGTCATTGATTAATATTGTATATAAAAAATTAAGTTTTTCGTAAAAAAAAATTAATTTTAAAAAAAAATTAAGTACACATAGCGCTAGATCTAGAGATTTCCTTTAAAATGAGCCATTGAACAACTCTCTACGATGTTCCAGTGCCAATCTATCTGTGGAAAAGAAAGAAAAAAATATCCCGTTTGTGGAGAATAACGTGGTAAAAGTCTATTTTCTTGATTTTCAAGCCAATATATTTTCTTTGTTATTCAAGCCAAAGGGTGGTAAGTTTCCTTTATAGAGGATTCGGACAAGGCAGTTCTAATGGTGTACTTTTTGTTTTGATCTGACTCTTTTTTTAGGAGTTGGGGGGTTTTATATTTCTTAACATTGGAGGTGATCGTCTCTTACTAGGTTGCTAGCTACCGCTGCAACCCGGATTCAAAACCATCATAGTTTTCTTTTCTTTATAAACTTTTATTTTTAAGAATAGACGAAATAAGAATTACCATTCCTGAATCAGATTCAGATGGCATTTTTATTCGTTATGCAGCTTTTTTTCAAAGCGTGTTTTTCAAATTTTGGTTATTATGGGCTATAGTTCATCTTTTAACAGATTGCAGCTACAGCTGCACTAATGATGCAGCTACCGGTGAATCACGAAACCTGAAAGTTAGGTTCATTTAACACAACTACTTTCAAAAAGAACAAGAAGCCCCTTATCTAGAACTTTACCACCAGACAACTGTGGATTTAGCAAAAGTTTCCCGTATAACACATCATAAACCATTTTGATCATAACCACTGACGAGAGCAGCTTAGCGCAGCGGAAGATATGTTGGGAAAATACCCCGGAGATGGATGGATCGAAACCTCATCGAACCTCGCTGGGCCTTAGGCCTAGTGCTGTTTGGTCAGGTTTCGATCCACCGACTTCCGAAGCTGCTCCAGATAACAATTATATATACCAAATAAAGTCGTGTTTTCTTCCTTTGTGCTTTAGTGTCTATTGAGCTTCGGATGCAACCTGGATACTGCTACAATCTGGATGGCTTGCAGCTACCCCTGGAACCACCATATACAAGTTACTATGGGCGAGAGATCGTTCTTTACTGTAACTAGCTAAAATAATGAAGATAATATGAATGAACCACAGTGTTCAGTTTCTTTGGACTTGAGTTTGTTTTTTAACTATAAATACAAACAGGAAAAAGCCTAGGGCTTTTTCTTCTTTTAAATAGTAAGAGACGAAACTCAAACAATCATGTAGCTAACTAAGTCCAATGTATGGAATGGTTTGTTATTTCAGTGATCGTCTTTTAATGTAAATATATTTTTATTCCAATGATCGCCCTTTAATGTAACACATATTTTTAATTTTAAAACTTTAATTAATGACGTCGCAGTACAAGTGGCAAGCGCGATTGGCCTTTAAGCGAAAGGTTGGTGGTTCAAAGCCACCCAGTATCATTTTCTTTAATTTGTAATTTAGGCATCAGTAAAATCATATCATTACTATATCATTAACTAGTATAGGCTTATTTAGTACAGGAAAGAGTTTGTTCTTTATTATAAAATTTGTTTTGATCTGACTCTTTTTTTAAGAACTATGGGTTTTTATATTTCTTAACATTGGACGTGATCGTCTCTTACTAGGTTGCTAGCTACCGCTGCAACCCGGATTTAGTATATGGAAGAGGTCGTTCTTTATTATAATGATTTTCAAGCCAATATATTTTCTTTGTTATTCAAGCCAAAAGGCGGTAAGTTTCCTTTATAGAGTTTCGGACAAGGCGGTTCTAATGGTGTATTTTTTGTTTTGATCTGACTCTTTTTTTAGGAGTTGGGGGGTTTTATATTTCTTAACATTGGAGGTGATCGTCTCTTACTAGGTTGCTAGTTACCGCTGCAACCCGGACTTAAATTATTGCTCATATACCATAAATATTTTTGCATTTTACATAATAACTTTTGCGATCCTGATCTGAGTTAAACTGGTTTGTCTGTTATTAGCCAGAGTCGAATTGTGCTTGGACTGGCTTATGAAGCAAGATTGTGTGTTTTCCGTCAACCTGCGGCTTCTATAGAAACTCTAGTAGAATTTAATAACTTTTTTCTTGTTTTCTCATCTGTTCCTCAAAAAAAAAATTAATCCCTTTGTATCTTTTCAACATATTGTAAACAGTATCCTTTTCAATATAATTTCTCCGACACAGATCATCACTCGTGCCTCTGTATCGATGCAGACTTGATAGTATTCAGGCGATACGCCTCGTCATTTCTGTATTTGATGTTTCTCCGGATTGATGCAGACTGGATAGTATTTTGACAATACTCTTCATTATCTCTGTATTTGATGTTTCTCCAGATGGATCCAGACTTGAGACTTGAAGTGATCGTCTCTTACTAGGTTGCTAGCTACCGCCGCAACCCAGATTACTCCAATGATCGTCTTTTAATGAATCTTTATTATAATTCTTTACTATAACATCCAGGATGACGTCAGTTACAACTTGGGTTTCTTTTTATGCTATATCATTACAAACAGGAAAAAGCCTACGGCTTTTTCTTCTTTGAAATAGTAAGAGCCGATCCTCAAGCAATCAAGTAGCTATCTAAGTCCAATGTATGCAGTGGTATGTTATTCCAATGATCGTATTTTAATGTAATTTTCTTGATTTTCAAGCCAATATATTTCCCTTGCTGTTCAAGCCAAGGGACTGAAAGTTTCCTATACAGGGTTTTCGGACAAGGCGGTTCTAATGGTGTACTTTTTGTGTTGATCTGACTCTTTTTTTAAGAACTATGGGTTTTTATATTTCTTAACATTGGACTTGATCGTCTCTTACTAGGTTGCTAGCTACCGCTGCAACCCAGACTAGGTTGCTAGCTACCGCTGCAACCCGGATAATTGACAAACACCATTTATGATGAGCTATATTCGTCCTTTATGTAACAACACCTGGAACCACCATATATCAGATAGTATGGGTGAGAGATCGTTCTTTACTGTAATTATATTTCTTAACATTGGACGTGATCGTCTCTTACTAGGTTGCTAGCTACCGCTGCAACCCGGATGTAATGTAGCTACCCCTGGAGCCTCCGTATATCAGTTACTATTGGTGAGAGATCGTTCTTTACTGTATTTTCTTCTTTTAAATAGTAAGAGACGAAACTTAAACAATCAAGTAGCAAACTGAGTCTAATGTATGGAATGGTTTGTTATTTAAGGGATCGTCTTTTAATGTAATTTTATTCCTTATAGCACTTCAGTTATAACGGACTACAGTTTGTTCTTAAATGTAGAAACAATCAAGTAGCTAACTAATTCCAATGTATGCAATTGTTTGTTATTCCAATGATCGTCTTTTAATGTAACTATACTATAATTAAGTGGCGTATAAAATTTAGTATAGGCAAGAGGTCGTTCTTTATTGTAAACTCGTTACCACGAGCTATTTGATAAATGACACCATTTATGATTGATCATTTATGTAATGATTATAATAACTTTATATTCGTTCTTTATTATAATACTATGGGTTACAGTTCGTTCCTTATTATAATCCTTATATACTAATTATGACGTCACTCTATTCACGTCATAACTCTAATATAAAACTATGATGACGTTCATTATTTATCTAGTAGGGTTTCAGACAAGGTATTTCTAATGATGTACTTTTGTTTTGATCTGACTCTATTTTTAGGAGTTTTGGGTTTTTATATTTCTTAGCATTGGACTGATCGTCTCTTACTAGGTTGCTAGCTACTGCTGCAACCCAAATTCACATATATATTTATTTATGAGAGGCAGCCTGGCCGAGTGGTCCAAGGCACTGGTGTTAGCCACCAGTCTCTTCAGAGGCGTGGGTTCAATTCTTACCGCTGGTATACGATTATGTTTGAAAGACTGCAGTGTGAAAAGACATCAAAATGCAGTTTTTGGTGGAAAAATTTATTCTCTTTTAGAAATAATTTATTTTAGTTACTATAGATTTTTAACCCAATTAATTTCCTTTAAAATGAGCTATTGAACAACCCTCTACGATGTTCCAGTGCCAAGCTATCTCTGGATACAAAAGAAAAAAAAAGAAAAAAAGAAAAAAATATCCCGTTTAGGCAGAATGTTGTAGTAGCTGCCACTTTTCTTGATTTTCAAGCCAATATATTTCCCTTGCTGTTCAAGCCAAGGGACAGAAATTTTACTATGCAGGGGTTTCGGACAAGGCGGTTCTAATGGTGTACTTTTTGTTTTGATCTGACTCTTTTTTTAAGAACTATGGGTTTTTATATTTCTTAACATTGGACGTGATCGTCTCTTACTAGGTTGCTAGCTACCGCTGCAACCCGGACTAGGTTGCTAGCTACCGCTGCAACCCGGATAATAATTTCGTAAGAAAAATGATTCTATTTAAAAATAATTTGTTTTATAACTACAAAAAGTTTTTAACCCCATTAATTTGCTTTAAAATAATCCATTAAACAACTCTCTACGATGTTCCAGTGCCAAGCTATCTGTGGAATTACTAACCTATACTATAATTAAGCGGCGTATAAAATTTAGTATAGGCAAGAGGTCGTTCTTTGTTATAACCTTTGTTAGGAACTATGGGTTTTTATATTTCTTAACATTGGACGTGATCGTCTCTAACTAGGTTGCTAGCTACCGCTGCAACCCGGATGCGTATGCAAGTTAGTATAGGGAAGAGTTCGATCTTTATTATAAAATAGGCAAGAAGTCGTTCTTTATTATAACAAGGGACAGAAATTTTACTATGCAGGGGTTTCGGACAAGGCGGTTCTAATGGTGTACTTTTTGTTTTGATCTGACTCTTTTTTTAAGAACTATGGGTTTTTATATTTCTTAACATTGGACGTGATCGTCTCTTACTAGGTTGCTAGCTACCACTGCAACCCGGATACAATTCCGAAACTAGAAATTCCCTCACCAAGGAAGATTCTCCCTATAAAAATCTACCCCAAGCACAACCCCCTCCCCCCCCCCCGAAAAAAAGGCAGTATATTTTCCCAATAACAGATTCTAAATGTAGACAATGAGTGAATTTCATAACTTATTGGCCTTTGAAGAAAATTAGAGCAACAGTAAATTATAATTGTTATTATTGAAGCACTGTTCAAACAGGAAATAGAAAAGTAAAAAATTAACGCTTGCAATTATTGAAACATAAAAGAAAATAATAAGACGGCCATAATTTCTTGGTGTTTCATTACACTTTTAGTGACATCATTTTTGAAAAGACATCAAAAATGCAGTTTTTGGTGGAAAAATTTATTCTCTTTTAGAAATAATTAATTTTAGTTACTATAGATTTTTAACCCAATTAATTTCCTTTAAAATGAGCTATTGAACAACCCTCTACGATGTTCCAGTGCTAAGCTATCTCTGGATACAAAAAAAGAAAAAAAGAAAAAAAGAAAAAAATATCCCGTTTGTGGAGAATAACGTGGTTCAAGTCAATTTTCTTGATTTTCAAGACAATATATTTCCCTTGCTGTTCAAGCCAAGGGACAGAAAGTTTCCTATACAGGGGTTTCAGACAAGGCGGTTCTAATGGTGTACTTTTTGTTTTGATCTGACTCCTTTGTTAGGAACTATGGGCTTTTATATTTCTTAACATTGGACGTGATCGTCTCTTACTAGGTTGCTAGCTACCGCTGCAACCCGGATATGAGATAGACTTCGGTCCTTACTGTACTGCAACCCTGATCCCTTTTAATACTTCAGTTACTAAGGCCTCAGGTCGTTCTTTAATGTAACTATTTAGGAACTATGGGTTTTTAAATTTCTTAACATTGGACGTGATCGTCTCTAACTAGGTTGCTAGCTACCGGTGCAACCCGGATCATTCTTTACTATATGATTACAAACAGGAAAAAGCCTACGGCTTTTTCTTCTTTGGAATAGTAAGAGACGACCTGGCTACAAACTATGATTATGGCATCAATCATTAATCTTTAACATGAAATGTTCTTTACTATAATGGTTTGTTCTTTACTTGGTTTCGGACACCTCTGCAGCCATGATACTGATGGAAATTGCATAATCCCTATTTATGTTTCAGTTAACATGGGCTAAGTGTCGTTCTTTATTGTAATTAGTTACAAAAGGTTTTTAACCCAATTAATTTCCTTTAAAATGAGCTATTGAACAACCCTCTACGATGTTCCAGTGCCAAGTTATCTGTGGAAAAGAAAAAAAGAAAAGAGAAAAAAATATCCCGTTTGGGGAGAATAACGTGGTTAAAGTCAATTTTCTTGATTTTCAAGCCCATATATTTCCCTTGCTGTTCAAGCCCAAGGGACAGAAAGTTTCCTATACAGGGGTTTCGGACAAGATGGTTCTAATGGTGTACTTTTTGTTTTGATCTGACTGCTTTGTTAGGAACTATGGGTTTTTATATTTCTTAACATTGGACGTGATCGTCTCTTACTAGGTTGCTAGCTACCGCTGCAACCCGGATGTTCTTTACTCTAATAATAATTGACAAACACCATTTTTGATAAGTTATATCGGTCCTTTATGTAATGTCACACTTGTCATACTTATGTGGAAAAATTGAAGATTTTCGTGTATAGAGGAGTTTATATTAAATTGCTTAAAGAGCAAATTTGGCAAATAAAAATGTATCTTCGCAAACAAGTAGATGAATGACGTCATAATCGTATATTACAACCATAAATGACAGTATAGCTAAAACTATATGATGGTGTCAGTCGCCACTAGGGCTCGTTATTTACTATATTTCTAATTGATTACAAACAGGAAAAAGCCTACGGCTTTTTCTTCTTTGAAATAGTAAGAGACTAGCCTCAAACAATCAAGTAGCTAACTAAATCAAATGTATGTATTGGGTTTTTATTCCAATGACCGTCTTTATAATATGGACGAGAGATCGTTCTTTACTGTAATATTTTTTACCAAAGCTAATTATAATCTTGTTTTAGTTACTATGAACTGAAGTTCGTTCTTTACTATAACAACCCGGATTAACTATAGTGAAGTTGCGTATGCAAGTTAGTATAGGGAAGAGTTTGATCTTTATTATAATATCTTCGAACATTTGAACCTTTTATAATTTATAATGATGTATAATATAAATACTGTAATCTTAAGCATAGTGAAGTTGCGTATGCAAGTTAGTATAGGGAAGAGTTCGTTCTTTATTATAATCTTTTTTTCCACTCGCGTGAGACCATATTTTTTCAAGGTTTAAAATTATTAAGCACACAAAATCCCGTGTCGAGTATCTAAAACCTAGCATAAAACAAAACTAATTTTAAAATTTTCAGGTATTTATCTTGTTTGAATTACAAAATTAGTATTATTGGTTAGACACCATAAATATTTTTGCAGTTTAAATAATAAGTTTAGTGATTCTGGACTGAAAACTAAAATAATTGCAATTATGAGACAATAATATGGAGATATGTACTTTACGGGTTACAGGATACAATAATAAATTTGAACTGAGATGAAAAAAAAATTTCTTCCAGGAGACAAAAAGCAAAACTAATTTTAGAATTTTCATGTATTTTTGTTGTTTAAATTAAAAAATTACTATTACTGATTAGGCATCATAAATATTTTTGCAGTTTACATAATAATTTTAGCGATTAAGCCAAAAAAGAAAATTTTGGTTCCAGGAGTTTCGGTTACTATTGAGACAAGTAGCTATTATTACTATAGAGTTCATTACATGGACTGTTTTATTGCTTCAAAATTCAAATATCTTTGAAAAGACTGCAGTATGAAAATACATCAAAAATGCAATTTTTTTGACAAAATTGATTCTACTTTAAAAAGTATTTTATTTTTAAATACAAAAGTGACTAGATGTTGCAATTTCCTTTAAAATGAGCTATTATACAGCTCTCTATGATTTTCCAGTGCCCAGCTAGCTGAGCAGAAAGAAAAAGCGGAAAGAAAAAATATCCCGTTTGTGGAGAATAACGTGGTAAAAGTCAATTTTCTTGATTTTCAAGCCAATATATTTTCTTTGTTATTCAAGCCAAAGGGAGGTAAGTTTCCTTTATAGAGGATTCGGACAAGGCGGTTCTAATGGTGTACTTTTTGTTTTGATCTGACTCTTTTTTTAGGAGTTGGGGGGTTTTATATTTCTTGACATTGGAGGTGATCGTCTCTTACTAGGTTGCTAGCTACCGCTGCAACCCGGACTATGGGTTACAGTTCGTTCCTTATTGTATCAATTTAAAATTTAAAAAAGAAACTTGTTTATTTACATTCTAGCTAAAATAATGAAGATAATATGAATAAACCATAGTGTTCAGTTTCTTTGGACTTGAGTTCGTTTTTTAACTATAAATACAAACAGGAAAAAGCCTACGGCTTTTTCTTCTTTTAAATAGTAAGAGACGAAACTCAAACAATCAAGTAGCTAACTAAGTCCAATGTATGGAATGGTTTGTTATTTCAGTGATCGTCTTTTAATGTAATTCTTTACTGCAAAACTAGCAAAACAGTTTTTAAGCCCGATAAAGATTTAACTGATGTGTCAAAAGTAAGGTTGCAATTCGACGATTTTGCATTGGCCTTATTATAATTGGTATGGTGAAATAATAATATGCATATGGTTCTTAAATCATACTTCTTTATGGTCCCATTTGGTCTAGTGGCTAGGATAGTTAAATTTCACTTAGGAGAACCGGGTTCGATTCCCGGTGTGGGAAAGTTTTTAACTCTATAATCTTCGAACATTCGAACCTTTTATAATTTATAATGATGTATAATATAAATACTGTAATCTTCACTATAGTGAAGTTGTCTATGCAAGTTAGTATAGGGAAGAGTTCGATCTTTATTATAATAAAGATGAAAAAAAAATTTCTTCCAGGAGACAAAAAGCAAAACTAATTTTAGAATTTTCATGTATTTTTGTTGTTTAAATTAAAAAATTACTATTACTGATTAGGCATCATAAATATTTTTGCAGTTTACATAATAATTTTAGCGATTAAGCCAAAAAAGAAAATTTTGGTTCCAGGAGTTTCGGTTACTATTGAGACAAGTAGCTATTATTACTATAGAGTTCATTACATGGACTGTTTTATTGCTTCAAAATTCAAATATCTTTGAAAAGACTGCAGTATGAAAATACATCAAAAATGCAATTTTTTTGACAAAATTGATTCTACTTTAAAAAGTATTTTATTTTTAAATACAAAAGTGACTAGATGTTGCAATTTCCTTTAAAATGAGCTATTATACAGCTCTCTATGATTTTCCAGTGCCCAGCTAGCTGAGCAGAAAGAAAAAGCGGAAAGAAAAAAATATCCCGTTTGTGGAGAATAACGTGGTAAAAGTCAATTTTCTTGATTTTCAAGCCAATATATTTTCTTTGTTATTCAAGCCAAAGGGAGGTAAGTTTCCTTTATAGAGGATTCGGACAAGGCGGTTCTAATGGTGTACTTTTTGTTTTGATCTGACTCTTTTTTAGGAGTTGGGGGTTTTATATTTCTTAACATTGGACGTGATCGTCTCTTACTAGGTTGCTAGCTACCGCTGCAACCTGGAAAACAGGAAAAAGCCTACGGCTTTTTCTTCTTTGAAATAGAAGAGACGAACCACAAGTAACTACCCCTGGAACCACCATATATCAGTTACTATGCATGAGCGATCGTTCTTTACTGTAAATCAGTCCAATATATGCAATGGTGTGCTTTTCTAATGATCGTCCTTTAATATAAACTATGGACTAAAGTTCGTTCTTTAATGTAAATAATAACGCTGTTTGTCACTATCAATTTTCGCATCTCGATACGCCTGGTCGGTTGAATACCTTTGCTTTTCTCTTTTCAAGATACTATCTCTGTTGTCTGTGTAGTACTGTTTTTTTAACTTGCGTGCAGCTTGCTTTGATCTAACCATTATGTAATTCACGAATGAGACCATTTACATCTTTGTCGTTCTTAAGTAGTAATGCAACCCGGATAATAAACTGTTTACAAACAGGAAAAAGCCTACGGCTTTTTCTTCTTTGAAATAGTAAGAGACAAACCTCAAACAATCAAGCAGCTAACTAATTCCAATGTATGCAATTGCTTATTATTCAAAGGATCGTCTTTTAATGTAACCTGGCTACAAACTATGATTATGATATCATTGATCAATCTTCAACATTAAATGTTCTTTACTGTAATGGTTTGCTCTTTTCTAGGTTTCAGCCATCTCTACAGCCATGATACTGATTGAAATTACATAATCCATATTTATGTTTCAGTTAACATGGGCTAGGTGTTGTTCTTTATTGTAATTCGTTTCTCAAGGGTTCTAATGGGCTTTATGTGTGATAGAACTTAAAATAAGATGAAACATGACAGTAATTTTTAATAATGTGTTACCATCAGGCTTCTTAACACTGTAATAACTTAATTAAAACTATAGTGCTACAGTTGAAGCATGCAAACATTGAAGTTTCTTTTTAAAGATTAAGAAAAAAACACGCTTTTACAACTGAAAGTAAGGAGCAACATTAAAACTCAAAACGAACAAAAATTGTTCCGTATAAGAAGGGGTTGCCCTCCTCCTCAATAGCTTCCTCTTCATGCTGAAGTTTTTAGCACTTTTAATTAAAATAAAATTTGGTGGAAGGGATGAAAATTTGAGAGCCATGGCTAATTAGAGTAAAGCCAAGACAAATAGTCTCTGTGAGAGGCAAGCTGGATTATTTTGAACAAAATGGCTATCTCAAATTTTGACCAGATGCATTTGGGGGGAGGGGACTAGTTGCCCACAAATCACTTTTGCCTCTTATCAAAAAAAAGCCTACGGCTTTTTCTTCTTTGGAATAGTAAGAGACGACCCTCAAATAATCAGAGAGCTAACTAGGTTTATAATTTGTTCTTTAACATAAACTTCATTAATCGGATATTTTAATATATCCTATATGGTCTAAAGGTTTG
The DNA here is from genome assembly GCF_049724085.1 of Artemia sp. Qi Xiang Cuo. NCBI lineage: Eukaryota > Metazoa > Arthropoda > Branchiopoda > Anostraca > Artemiidae > Artemia > Artemia sp. Qi Xiang Cuo. The sequence goes on along the minus strand of NC_142797.1, from coordinate 26,660,983 downwards.
GATAGCTCTCACCCAGTTGGCTTGAGTTCAATTTCCGTATGGAAAATTTTTACTTATGATGATTTCTTAAGGAATATAATTAAAATTTCTTAATGTAATAAAAATAATTTGTTTTAATTACAAAAGGTTTTTAACCCCATTAATTTCCTTTAAAATGAGCCATTGAACAACTCTCTATGATGTTCCAGTGCCAAGCTATTTGTTGAATTACTAACCTATACTATAGTTAAGTGGCGTATAAAATTTAGTATAGGCAAGAAGTCGTTCTTTATTATAATTCGTTAAACTGACAACATTTCTTTTGGATATTGCTATGAAGCTTTGCCAAAGCATTTCTAGCCGACTTTTCAACAGCATCCGCTCTTTCAAAGAGAATTTTAATCTGTAATTTCGAATACTTTTCGTGATCCCGATAAAACATGCGTAAAATGTTTCTCAATTTACAAAGATCAGCCTGCATTTTTGCCATCTTCTTGTATTTCTGAATGTAATTTTTCCCTTTGTCCTTATGAGTTCTTCGGTACAACCTCGCAGAGAATTTAATTTTTTCATTATAGCTTTTGTCACCCCAGTATCTACCCATTATTCTGGTAGCAACTTTTTTCTTATGTTTGTTTCGGTAATCTATATCGTTATCATACCGTTCCTTGCTCTTTTGTTTCGCTGTCTCAATTTTCCCTTCTCGATACCCCTGATCCGTAAGATACCTCTGTTTTGCTCTGTCATATTTCATTTTCTTAAATCCTGGCTCACAAGACATCTTAGTAGCAATCCTTACGCGTGCTCGAGCTTTATTGCGTTCGGTGGCATTTTTATCTCTTTTAAATAAACTTTTCTGATATTTCAGGATGTTAGCTTTATTTTTTGTGTAGTAAAGTTTTCTATTAGTAGAAATTTGGATTGTTCTATTTTGATATTGTTTTTGGTTATTCTTTCTTTTTTTCCACTCGCGTGAGACCATATTTTTTCAAGGTTTAAAATTATTAAGCACACAAAATCCCGTGTCGAGTATCTAAAACCTAGCATAAAACAAAACTAATTTTAAAATTTTCAGGTATTTATCTTGTTTGAATTACAAAATTAGTATTATTGGTTAGACACCATAAATATTTTTGCAGTTTACATAATAAGTTTAGTGATTCTGGACTGAAAACTAAAATAATTGCAATTATGAGACAATAATATGGAATGTACTACACGGGTTACAAACCAAAAAAGTTTGGTTCCAGGATACAATAATAAATTTGAACTGAGATGAAAAAAAAATTTCTTCCAGGAGACAAAAAGCAAAACTAATTTTAGAATTTTCATGTATTTTTGTTGTTTAAATTAAAAAATTACTATTACTGATTAGGCATCATAAATATTTTTGCAGTTTACATAATAATTTTAGCGATTAAGCCAAAAAAGAAAATTTTGGTTCCAGGAGTTTCGGTTACTATTGAGACAAGTAGCTATTATTACTATAGAGTTCATTACATGGACTGTTTTATTGCTTCAAAATTCAAATATCTTTGAAAAGACTGCAGTATGAAAATACATCAAAAATGCAATTTTTTTGACAAAATTGATTCTACTTTAAAAAGTATTTTATTTTTAAATACAAAAGTGACTAGATGTTGCAATTTCCTTTAAAATGAGCTATTATACAGCTCTCTATGATTTTCCAGTGCCCAGCTAGCTGAGCAGAAAAAAAAGCGGAAAGAAAAAAATATCCCGTTTGTGGAGAATAACGTGGTAAAAGTCAATTTTCTTGATTTTCAAGCCAATATATTTTCTTTGTTATTCAAGCCAAAGGGCGGTAAGTTTCCTTTCTAGAGGATTCTGACAAGGCGGTTCTAATGGTGTACTTTTTGTTTTGATCTGACTCTGTTTTTAGGAGTTGGGGGGTTTTATATTTCTTGACATTGGAGGTGATCGTCTCTTACTAGGTTGCTAGCTACCGCTGCAACCCGGATCACGTATCAAGTATCAAGAACCTAACAAAAAATTAAACTAAATTTTAAATTTTTAGGTATTTTTCTAGTCTAAATTAAAAGATTAAAACTATTGTTCAGACACCATAAATATTTTGGCACTTTATAACTTTAGCGATTCTGAACTAAAAACGAAAATAAAATAAAAATTAATTTTTTCAATTTTTACGTCACGTCGCTAATTAAGTCAAATATGGTTATTAGTACACAATAGGTTTTAGATATTACGTCATGTCACTTATTACGTCATATATGGTTATAAGTAGATAATCGGTAAAATATTCGTTCTTTATTATAAATAATTAAAAAAAAATTAAGTACAAATAGCGCTAGATCTAGAGATTTCCTTTAAAATGAGCCATTGAACAACTCTCTACGATGTTCCAGTGCCAAGCTATCTGTGGAAAAGAAAGAAAAAAATATCCCGTTTGGGGAGAATAACGTGGTAAAAGTCAATTTTCTTGATTTTCAAGCCAATATATTGTCTTTGTTATTCAAGCCAAAGGGTGGTAAGTTTCCTTTATAGAGGATTCGGACAAGGCGGTTCTAATGGTGTACTTTTTGTTTTGATCTGACTCTTTTTTTAGGAGTTGGGGGGTTTTATATTTCTTAACATTGGAGGTGATCGTCTCTTACTAGGTTGCTAGCTACCGCTGCAACCCGGATATCGGTCCTTTATATAATCATTGATCAATCTTTAATATGAAATATGTTTAAAATTAGCCATTGAACAACTCTCTACGAATAACGCGCGGAATAACGGGGTTTGATTCCCCGTCGGAGAGAACTTTTAATATATTGAGTAAGAAGCAATATATTTTTAATTTGAAATAAAAAAAAGACTCGTTTTAGTTACATCCTAGCTAAAATAATGAATATTATATGAATGAGAAACAGGGTTCAGTTTGTTTGGGCTTGAATTTGTTCTTTCCGATAAAGCTCGTTACCCCGAACTGTTTGATACATTATACCATTTATGATTGATCCTTTACGTAACCCGAGTTCGATTCCCAGTGTGGAAAATTTTTAACTCTATAATCTTCGAATAATTTGAACCTTTTATAATTTATAATGATGTATAATATAAATACTGTAATCTTAACTATAGTGAAGTTGCCTAGGCAAGTTAGTATAGGGAAGAGTTCGATCTTTATTATAATTAAAATGGGAAACGCTCCCGAAAAGTCAAGCAATTGTAATGAAAATCACACCACCAGATTCAGCATTACCCTGAACCCTACTGAAGAGTTTTGAACTCATGTCTGCAAAAACGTAGTATTCTGTATGTTTTACCGGGAGGAAGATCAGGGATGTGTGTTTATTTGTTTGTTTGTTTTAGATCGGTAGATCGGTAGATCGGTAGAGGGCTCATTCAAGGGGGAATCGAAAGTTCTAGTGCCCTTTACAGTGATTGGATAGGAGCAAGATGTGATGCTTCAAAAAACTGCATTTTTCGTATCTATTGCGTCTGATAATCTATATGACGTCATGTCATCATTCGACTGTCATGATTCCCCGCCTATGCCACAGAAAAGTGGTATATTCTGCCATTTTGTGGTGCCAAACTACGATACTACCCCTAATAGGACCAAATCCACATCGACTGGAAATTCTAAAATAGCCCATCGATATCCGTATTGAAATTCTAAATCACAATTGCAAAATTGCTTCTTAAAATCCCTGTTTTGCATTTAATATACATATACATTACATTTTACATATACTAGGTTTTTTAGATTGGCACTTTCTTCACGATAAATAAAAGTTCAAGTAGGGATAAAACCCGTTTAATAGACAGTGTTTCACAAACAGTGATAGAAATTCACAAAAAATACCAGATATTTCGATCAAATACGAAGTGACAATAGTTTGTATACGAAATCACATTAAACTACACATCGTTTAATTCTCTAATTCTTTTCAAAGCAAAGGCGGAAGCTAGCCTCTTTGACCTTCATGGATTCGGTTCATTAGCGTTCAATGATATGACAATGTATGATTATAGATATATTTTTGTACTAGAGATGATTTAACACGCTTATCTTTTAAAAAAATATGTGTTCTGGGGCATGAACCCATATTTGAGGGATTCTGCTGCCTGACTCTCTTTGGTTTGTTCTTTATCTGGCAAAGAGCCGGAAAACACATGTATAGAAGAAAAAGATCTCGTTTGATCCTTATATGGAGAAAAGAAAAGGAAACGCCAGGAAAAGAAGACAAGAAAACGTAAGGAAACAAAAGAAAAGGAAAAGAAGAAAAGGAAATGCAAGGAAAAGAAGAAAAGTAAACGCAGGAAAAGGACTTCCTATTAGACAAAACAGGAATTTGCAAAAAAAAAAGTTTGTTCTACAGATCTGGCCTATTTGAAAAATATATGGCAGTCAGGAATGGAAGGTGCACATCATCAGACGATGCAGAATTTCAAAGCATGCTAATCTCAAATGGGTAAAGTCCTTCCAAAACGAGGAGACTCTTCCAAAATTGCAAACTGTGAGTGGCCATTCCAAGAGAGTATCATCCTAGTTACAATATACTACAGGTGGAAACGAAGAAACAAACGATACATGGGAAGAGTATGTAATCCAAAAAGATGCCAAAAAAATAATAGACGCTCCTACGACTGCTAATAAAAAAGGAAAATGTCCCATTCGTGATCTGGCTTTTGCATCATTAAAAAATGATGCAAAATTTGGAACCTGCTGATCTCAGTTGGGTAAATCATTTGCAAGAGCGAGACTCCTCCAAAGAGGTAACCATGAGTGACCACTCCAAGAGGATATCATTCAAAAAAAAACGATATAGGAAAAGAGTACGTTGTCCAAAAGTAAGCCTAAAAAATAATAGGCGCTATTACGACTGCTAATGAAAAAGGAGTATGTTCTATCCATGTAGAAGGTACTCAAATAAAATCACAGCCAATACTTCTTGGTGCCACGGAAATCGGTTGTAAAAGGAACATAAATTACTATTGATAGATAATTAAAACCGAAAATAAACAGAACTTACATTAAATAACCAAATTAAACATTAAAAAAACGGAAACTATCAATTGTTCGAACTTTCATAAAAAGTTTAACAATGACCCTTTCATCCGGTCAGTGGGAATACTCTCAGTCTCCCATATTGGATTCAGGACTTCAATCTCCCGCAGCAAATAATGAATTGCATTAGTCCTGAGCCCTGGACTCGCTGTGTTTTCGCATTTTTTTTTGCCAGATTTCTGTCGTTTCTTCAGGTGTCTTGACGTTTTTTTTTGCAAAAAAAACCGTCAAGTAAAAAAATCTTTTTTTTTTGCATGGGCAGCATTGATGTTTCGTCCTCTTTTTTTACTTTTTTTTCTACTTTGTTACTGGGGCACTAGAACATCATAGAGAGCTGTTTAAGGGCCGTCTTAACGGCAATCATGTTCCGGTTTAAAAAATGTAGTTGAAAAATAAGCTTGCTTTTTAGACCTGCTAGTAAAAATTACGACTATAACAGAAAATTGATCATAAATTAAGCACACTTCCAGCGGAACAATTTTTTCCCCAATAACCTAGTGTTAATTAATTATTGTTAATATGCTACTTAATTAAAACTAGTCAAAACGCTAGATTTCGGGAAATACTATTCATTTCTTGACGATATTGGACACAACACTAAGAACAAAAAATCGAAACTGAATGTTTCATTTCAGTAATGAACATTGTAATTTGAATCTAGGGCTAGAAACTACTAGCCAGAACTAGCACTTTTTACTAGCCCGTACAGGCCTGGGTTATTCTTGTCTTCTCAAGAATACATTGCTACTAGTTACGAATATCAAATGGAAAGCTGAACTGGCTTTGCTAGCAAGTTCTTATGACCAAAGATCAATCTTTTCAACTTTTACTTACTCCGGAAGTTTATTTCTGCGTAGAAAAATAAGATAGGGCGACTTGTCTCAATAGTAGCCGAAACTCTAAAAAACGGAATTTTAATATCAATAGATGCATCAAAAGAATTGGATTTTTATGCTGATTTTAAATATATAAGTTTCATCAAGTTTACTCACATTCATCACAAGTTTCGGGCCTGAAAAAATGTGCCTTATTTTCAAAAAAAAGGAAACACACCCCTTAAAAGTCAGAGAAGCTTAATGAAAATCGTACCATCAGATTCAGGGTATCAGAGAACCCTACTGTAAAGGGTTCAAGCTCCTATCTGCAAAAATTTGGAATTTTGTATTTTTTTGCCTGAAGAAAGATCACGGATGTGTGTTTATTTGCCCCTTTTTTCCCAGGGGTGATCGTATTGACCCAGAGGTCCTAAAATTTTGCAAGAGGGCTTATTGGAACAGAAATAAAAGTTCTAGTGATTTTTCGATCAAAAACAAAAATTAAATAGAATCACCTTTTACAAAAAAAAAAAAACTGCATTTAAGATGTCTTTTCATATTTTCAAAGATATTTGATTTTTTAAGCAATCATAACCATAGATGAAGTAATAAGTGACGTGACGTAAGATCTAACACCGATTGTGTGCTAATAACAATATATGACCTAATGAGCGACGTTGCATAATAATTGAAAAAATCAATTTTTATTTTATTTTTAGTTCAGAATCGATAAAGTTATAAACTGCAAAAACATTTATGGTATATGAGCAATAATTTTAATCTTGTAATTTAAAATCGAAAAATACCTGAAAATTTTTAAATTAGTTTTTTTTTACAAGCTACTTTAACAAGCATCTTACTTTAACAAGCAAAGTTACTTTAACAATTGTTATTAAACAATGGTTATTAAACGTATTATTATTGGAAGTTTCGTCGCATTTTCCGGCATATCTATTTGGTGGGGTGTTAGAAAATATGGAAATTCAAAAGCAGATTCAAGAGAAAAAAGGAACTCTCATACTAATGAAAAGAGTGAAGTCAAGCAATGTTATGAAGATAAGACATTATGCTCTGAAATTCTGGTGATGCCCGCGAATCCTGTTGCGGATTCAACTGTGCCTGTTATAAAGAACTCAATTCCCTTGCCAGTAGAAGAAAATGAAGAAAAGGAAGGAAAGATGAATGTGGCTAAGGAATCTTCTAGCCAAGTATTAAGCTCTGACATTCTGGTGATGCCCGCGAATCCTGTTGCGGATTCAACTGTGCCTTTTATAAAGAACTCAATTCCCTTGCCAGTAGAAGAAAATGAAGAAAAGGAAGGAACGATGAATGTGGCTAAGGAATCTTCTAGCCAAGTATTAAGCTCTGACATTCTGGTGATGCCCGCGAATCCTGTTGCGGATTCAACTGTGCCTGTTATAAAGAACTCAATTCCCTTGCCAGTAGAAGAAAATGAAGAAAAGGAAGGAACGATGAATGTGGCCAAGGAATCTTCTAGCCAAGTATTAAGCTCTGACATTCTGGTGAAGCCCGCGAATCCTGTTGCGGATTTAACTGCGCCTGTTATAAAGAACTCAATTCCCTTGCCAGTAGAAGAAAATGAAGAAAAGGAAGGAATGATGAATGTGGCTAAGGAATCTTCTAGCCAAGTATTAAGCTCTGACATTCTGGTGATGCCCGCGAATCCTGTTGCGGATTCAACTGTGCCTGTTATAAAGAACTCAATTCCCTTGTCAGTAGAAGAAAATGAAGAAAAGGGAGGAATGATGAATGTGGCTAAGGAATCTTCTAGCCAAGTATTAAGCTCTGACATTCTGGTGATGCCCGCGAATCCTGTTGCGGATTCAACTGTGCCTGTTACAAGGAACTCAATTCCCTTGCCAGTAGAAGAAAATGAAGAAAAGGAAGGAACGATGAATGTGGCTAAGGAATCTTCTAGCCAAGTATTAAGCTCTGACATTCTGGTGAAGCCCGGGAATCCTGTTGCGTATTTAACTGCGCCTGTTACAAAGTACTCAACTGTTACAGAAAAGAAAGTAGTGGAAGAACAAGATATGAAGATGGATTTAGAAGAGCCTAAGAAATTTAAACTAAAATCCATAAGGCTCCCCTACAAAGATAGCATGTACAAAATTCGCAGAGAGAGAACATCCTGGTTTCTCTGAACCTCTGAAACCTCCACCATTTCCATAAGCCCCTCTGCCAAACCATCCTCCCAAATATTCTCCTCCCCCCGTGCAAGCCACCTATTTTTTCCTGGACCTTTCTTTGGCACTTTGGCACTTTCTTACGATAGATTGGCACTTTCTTTACGATAAATAAAAGTTCAAGTAGGGATAAAACCCGTTTAATAGACAGTGTTTCACAAACAGTGATAGAAATTCACAAAAAATACCAGATATTTCGGTCAAATACGAAGTGACAATAGTTTGTATACGAAATCACATTAAACTAAACATCGTTTAATTCTCTAATTCTTTTCAAAGCAAAGGCGGAAGCTAGCCTCTTTGACCTTCATGGATTCGGTTCATTAGCGTTCAATGATATAACAATGTATGATTATAGATACATTTTTGTACTAGAGATGATTTAACACGCTTATCTTTTAAAAAAATATGTGTTCTGGGGCATGAACCCATATTTGAGTGATTCTGCTGCCTGACTCTCTTTGGTTTGCTCTTTATCTGGCAAAGAGCCGGAAAACACATGTATAGAAGAAAAAGATCTCGTTTTATCATTATATGGAGAAAAGAAACGTAAACGCCAGTAAAAGAAGACAAGAAAACGCAAGTAAACAAAAGAAAAGGAAACGCCAGGAAAAGAAGAAAAGGAAATGCAAGGAAAAGAAGAAAAGTAAACGCAGGAAAAGGACTTCTTATTAGACAAAACAGGAATTTGCAAAAAAAAAAGTTTGTTCTACAGATCTGGCCTATTTGAAAAATATATGGCAGTCAGGAATGGAAGGTGCACATCATCAGACGATGCAGAATTTCAAAGCATGCTAATCTCAAATGGGTAAAGTCCTTCCAAAAACGATGAGACTCTTCCAAAATTGCAAACTGTGAGTGGCCATTCCAAGAGAGTATCATCCTAGTTACAATATACTACAGGTGGAAACGAAGAAACAAACGATACATGGGAAGAGTATGTAATCCAAAAAGATGCCAAAAAAATAATAGACGCTCCTACGACTGCTAATAAAAAAGGAAAATGTCCCATTCGTGATCTGGCTTTTGCATCATTAAAAAATGATGAGAATTTGGAACCTGCTGATCTCAGTTGGGTAAATCATTTGCAAGAGCGAGACTCCTCCAAAGAGGTAACTATGAGTGACCACTCCAAGAGGATATCATTCAAGTTAAAGTACACTGCAGATAAAAAAAAAACGATACAGGAAAAGAGTACGTAGTCCAAAAGGAAGCCTAAAAAATAATAGGCGCTATTACGACTGCTAATAAAAAAGGAGAATGTTCTATCCATGTAGAAGGTACTCAAATAAAATCACAGCCAATACTTCTTGGTGCCACGGAAATCGGTTGTAAAAGGAACATAAATTACTATTGATAGATAATTAAAACCGAAAATAAACAGAACTTACATTAAATAACCAAATTAAACATTAAAAAAACGGAAACTATCAATTGTTCGAACTTTCGTAAAAAGTTTAACAATGACCCTTTCATCCGGTCAGTGGGAATACTCTCAGTCTCCCAAATTGGATTCAGGACTTATATCTCCCGCAGCAAATAATGAATTGCATTAGTCCTGAGCCCTGGACTCGCTGTGTTTTCGCATTTTTTTTTGCCAGATTTCTGTCGTTTCTTCAGGTGTCTTGACGGTTCGCCGGCTCCTTTTTTACGGATTCATCGAAACTTGAATCTAATTTAAAAGTAAAAGAAAAAGATAAAGAAAAAGTAAAAGGGATTTGTAGAAGCATTTTTTTTATGTTTTTCTTTCGACTTTTTGGAATGTTTCTTTTATATAATTGAGAAAAAAGTCAAAGTGCAAATCTCTGAAATCTGAATGAGCTTGAATGGAACCGAATCGGATTTTTAAGTTTTATTGTATTTTACCACTTCCAAGTCGGTTTTACTGTATTTTATCAGTTGTCAGTGCTTAATATACACTGAAATGATCAGATGGAACAAGGAACACTTTTTATGAATGTTAGCTTTGCTTATTAACTTTTAATAATTTATCTTCTGTTTTAAGTTGTGGAGGAAATTCTTTATTTAGATTGATCTTCAGTTGATGGTTTATTTTTCTTAAACGATCTGTTTTAAACTAGGTCGTACCTAGAATTTCCGACTGTGAAAATAGTCATTTTTAAGCGTCTTAAATCATTATATAACCATAAATTACATATTAATATTTACTTTTTTTTAAATTACTGACGCCGTACACTGATGGGGGGTCCATTTTGCGGCATTGCTTTTGAGAGGCCAGTCCATCTTGCAACCCTGGGTTGGTGTGTGGCAAACCTAGCACTCCCATTGAGGAACTCCAACATCCCTCTTGCTACCCGTACAATGTTACGTTAGCAGTGGTGCCAATGACGAAAATTTAAGGAATGGTGGGAATATGTATTGTTCAGAATATTGAACGGGGTAGTTAGCCTTTTTTCATTTTTTTTCCTATGTAACTACCAAAAGGGTATTTTTAATGAAAATACAAAATAAATTTATTTTTCGAAAACTAGGGGGAAGTGGCAGAAATCTCCTCCATGTCCAGTTTGTGCCATTGTTTGTAAAGAGGAACAATACTAAAACAAATCTAAATATTTGTCATTTTTCGACTGGGACGAAACCTAGACGCAAATAAAATATGTTGCGTGTTTGATAATCTGTAACGTAAAGTTTTGGCTGAACCTTAATATGTAGAAAAGAAAAAACTCGCCAGTTTTTGTTAAATGCATTTCTACATGATTTTGAAGAATTCTTCAGCTGTCTTTTACAAGAAACGATTAGTTTGTTCTTATTTAATGCGAGGATCTTTTGTTAAGTAGTTCTCAACACTACAAGTAATTAATTAAAGAAATCCGTTATTTTATTTTTGGCGTCAAGCTCCTTAAAACATAATTTATTGCACACGCTAATGTTGTATCCAGAAGTTGTCATATTTTTTTAAGCCGTTTCTTTGTTTGAACTCGTACACTATATGAAAATGTATTATTACTTGTTTTTTTTACGGTAGGTGTGGAAGTTGGGCAAAGCTGGCTTTTGCGAGTCTCTTGCAGTGAGTCTGGGGTCCATAGGCCTCCTGTTTCTGGTATACATGGCAAGGAGAAGGATGGAGCTTATTCTGTTGTATTAGCTGGTGGATATGAAGATGACGAAGATAGAGGCGAGGAATTCATATATACTGGATCCGGTGGAAGAGATCTCTCAGGTAAATGATGAAAAATCTTCCAATCTGGAAAGGCGTTATCTTGTGTTCGTCCTTTTGTCTTGTTGGAGAATATACTAAGAAATTTGATATGATTTAGCCTTATGAAGTGTTCACACAACAGAGAGAAAGAGAGAGGCTATAAATAATAATTCTATAATGCTTGCTAGCTTGTTCGGTCATGTGTTATATTTCATCTTTATTTGTTCAGCCAGCATTAAAGGTCAGGCTTTACTATCCACCTGGCTAATTTAGGCTGCAGCCTTGTGCTCCAAGGCATGAGGAGCCTACTCCTAGTTTTCAAAGTGATTAGTGCTCTTAATTTTTGTAAACCATTGGCAGCCATTGGGTTCACGCCGCAGTGGCAGACCCAGAAACACGCTGCGTCGAACGTACCAGACAGATCTCCGTAACCTGCACGCATCAATCCAACCTCAGTGGGAGGACATGCTGGCAGCAGCAAACCTGCGGGAAGATTGGCGGCTCCTTTTTGATGCCCTGGGTGTCTCTGGAGGCACAGGCGGATCTAAGGTCTAAGGTCTAAACTTTTTTAAAAGGAATGATCTGCTAATCTTAATTTAAAATTGATTCTTGAAAGAAAGAAAACGGGAATCTGACAATAAAAATAGTTATTCTAATTTTCGCGACTTGATAATGAAAGAGATAAAGGGCCTCAGTTTTGAAGTTTCACATTTCAAATAAATGGATTCTCTCTAAGCTTACTTTGATGAATGTGCTCATAAGGATACTCAATCATCCCAAAAACTGGGATGGAGGGACAATGTGCGTATCTGTGTTGGCCTCAGGCGGCTTAGTGTTGTGGTGAGCTGTTAGTAGTAGTAGTAGTAAATTTTACCTTTTTTACTGCCTCTTTATCTTTTTAATCTAACCCTGATTACGGTTTCTGTGCAGAAATAGTAATTCAACTCGGTTTCCAAGAGGTAACTATGTGTTATATCTGACTTTCAGTGCCTATAACATTTTATATGCTTTTTTTTTTTTTTTTTTTGAAGGATCAATTTCAGTGCTACAAATTTTGTCTTCCTAAAAGGACCATTTTAAAGGCTCAAAGATTGCATTCTTTAGTCTCGTTTGTTTAAGGATAAACCCTCGAGAGATAAGTTTTCAGATTGGTGGAGCCAGAATGGTTGCCCCTCATGTGTTTCAAAGCGTTTTAAAGGTTTAATTCGGCCTAAGCTAGAATTTGGTATGTGTATTACCAACCCAATTAATAAATCAGACCAAAGAACTTTAGAATCTGTTCAAGAGGCATACAACTAAATGTATCAGAAGTTTCTATGGCTTACCCCTCTCGGCTTGAAAAATTGAATTTACCAGCACTGACCTATCGCCAAAAGATAGGCCAGTCATATGATTATGACATTCAAGCTATTCAATCATAAAAACTTATCCCATACATATTTCAACCGGATATTTCTTCAAGAACAAGTGATTAAAAACTTTTCAAGAACCGTGTAAACTCATGGTTGCGCAGCAAATTCTTTTCTAATCGGGTAGTCTATGGGTAGTGAGTCTATGGGACTCGTTAGCCCAGGATACAGTCTCTTTTGCGGGTATTGATTCAGTTAAATCATCAGTTGAAAAGGAAAAGGAATAGTGCAACAAGCCCTGGTGATTAGTTTGGGACTCGCCTGACTAGTAATCACACTATCTTCACTGACCGGTGATTACAAGATCTTCTTATCGCTAGCAAGTGCGATTTAAGGCAACTTAAGGTCAGTCGTAAATACCAATAGTGTGAGGTTGGTCTTACCTTGAATTTTAGGAGTTGGGGGGTTTTATATTTCTTAACATTGGAGGTGATCGTCTCTTACTAGGTTGCTAGCTACCGCTGCAACCCGGATTCAAAATGAGCAATTGAACAACTCTTTACAATGTTCCTGTGCCATGCTATCTGTTGAGTTAATAACCTATACTATAATGTAATATTAACTTTAGTGAAGTTGTGTATGAAATTTTGTATCGGTAAGAGTTCGATATTTATTATACACAAAAGCGACTAGATGTAGCAATTTCCTTTAAAATGAGCCATTATACAGCTCTCTATAATTTTGCATTGTCCATCTAGCTGAGGAGTAAAAAAAAAGCGGAAAGAAAAAAAGATGCTGTTTGTGGAGGATATCGTGGTTAAAGTCAATTTTCTTGATTTTCAAGCCAATATAATTTCTTCGTTATTCAAGCCAAAGGACGGGAAGTTTTTTATATAGAAGTTTTGGTCAAGGCGGTTCTAAAAGTGTACTTTTTGTTTTGATCTGAATCTTTTTTCAGGAGTTATCGGTTACATTAGTTTCTAATACGGGGCGTGATCGTCTCTTACTAGTTTGCTAGCTACCGTTGCAACCCAGATGATGGTGCTAGCTACCGCTGCAACCTGGACTTTACTAACCTATACTACAGTTAAGTGGCCTATAAAGTTTAATATAGGCAAGAGGTCGTTCTATATTATATGTATTTCTGAATGTAATTTTTCCCTTTGTCCTTATGTGTTCTTCGGTACAACCTCGCAGAGAATTTAATTTTTTCATTATAGCTTTTGTCACCCCAGTATCTACCCATTATTCTGGTAGCAACTTTTTTCTTATATATTTTTCGGTAATCTTCATCATTGTGATAACGCCCCTTGATCTTTTGTCTAGCCTGGTCAATTGTTGCTTCTCTATAAAGTTTATCATTTTGATAACGCTCCTTGATCTTTTGTTTGGCTGTCTCAATTTTTACTTCTCGATACACCTGGACGGTTGAATACCTTTGCTTTTCTTTTTTCTTATATTCGATTCGGTAATCTTCATCATTACCATACCGTTCCTTGATCTTTTGTTTGGCTGTCTCAATTTTTGCATATCTATAATCTTCATCATTGTGATAACACATCTTGCTGTTTTACTTTGCTCTCTCAATTATTACTTCTCGATACGCCTGGTCGGTTGAATACCTTTGCTTTTTTCTTTTCGAGATACTATCTCTGTTGTTTGTGTAGTACTGTTTTTTGAACTTGCGTATAGCTTGCTTTGATCTAACCATTATGAATGAGAACATTTACAGTTCTGACGCTTCTTATATAATAAGGGTCATCGATATATACTAGCAAAACGTTTTTTAAGTCTAATGAAGATTTAAATGATGTGTCAAAAGTAAGGTTGCAAGTCGACGATTTTGTTTTGACCTGATTATAATTGGTATGATGAAATAATAATATGCATATGGTTCTTAAATCATGTTGTTTTATAGTCCCATATGGCGTAGCGGATAGGATAGCTGGCTTTCATCTAGCAGGCACGGGTTCGATTCCTGGTATTGGAAAATTTTTAACTCTATAATCTTCGAACATTAGAAGCTCTAATTAATTATACTTAAGTTACTATGGGTTCAGTTCGTTCCTTATTGTAAAGACATCAAAATGCAGTTTTTGGTGGAAAAATTTATTCTCTTTTAGAAATAATTTATTTTAGTTACTATAGATTTTTAACCCAATCAATTTCCTTTAAAATGAGCTATTGAACAACCCTCTACGATGTTCTAGTGCCAAGCTATCTCTGGATACAAAAAAAGAAAAAAAAAAGAAAAAAAGAAAAAAATATCCCGTTTAGGCAGAATGTTGTAGTAGCTGCCACTTTTCTTGATTTTCAAGCCAATATATTTCCCTTGCTGTTCAAGCCAAGGGACAGAAATTTTACTATGCAGGGGTTTCGGACAAGGCGGTTCTAATGGTGTACTTTTTGTTTTGATCTGACTCTTTTTTTAAGAACTATGGGTTTTTATATTTCTTAACATTGGACGTGATCGTCTCTTACTAGGTTGCTAGCTACCGCTGCAACCCGGATTGCTAGCTACCGCTGCAACCCGGACAATCCTTACGCGTTCTCAAGCTTTATTGCGTTCGGTGGCATTTTTATCTCTTTTAAATAAACTTTTCCTATATTTCAGGATGTTAGCTTTATTTTTTGTGTAGTAAAGTTTTCTATTAGTAGAAATTTGGATTGCTCTATTTCGATAGTTTTTTGGTTATTCTTTCTTTTTTTCCACTCGCGTGAGACCATATTTTTTCAAGGTTTAAATTTATTAAGTACACAATACCCCGTGTCGAGTATCTAAAACCTAGCATAAAAAAAAACTAATTTTTAAATTTTCAGGTATTTATCTTGTTTGAATTACAAAATTAGTGTTATTGGTTAGACACAATAAATATTTTTGCAGTTGGATAATAAGTTTAGCGAATCTGGACTGAAAACTAAACTAATTGCAATTATAAGACAATAATATGGAGATACGTACTTTACGGGTTACAAACCAAAAAAAGTTTGGTTCCAGGATACAATAATAACTTTGAACTGAGATGAAAAAAAATTTCTTCCAGGAGACAAGAAGTAAAACTAATTATATAATTTTCATGTATTTTTGTTGTTTAAATTAAGAAATTACTATTACTGATTAGGCATCATAAATATTTTTGCAGTTTACATAATAATTTTAGCGATTAAGCCAAAAAAGAAAATTTTGGTTCCAGGAGTTTCGGTTACTATTGAGACAAGTATCTATTATTACTATAGAGTTCATTACCATGAACTGTTTGATTGCTTCAAAATTCAAATATCTTTGAAAAGACTGCAGCATGAAAATACATCAAAAATACAATTTTTTGGACAAAATTGATTCTACTTTAAAAAGTATTTTGTTTTTAATTACAAAAGTGACTAGATGTTGCAATTTCCTTTAAAATGAGCTATTATACAGCTCTCTATGATTTTCCAGTGCCCAGCTAGCTGAGATGAAAAATCAAGTGGAAAGAAAAAAATATCCCGTTTGTGGAGAATAACGTGGTAAAAGTCAATTTTCTTGATTTTCAAGCCAATATATTTTATTTGCTATTCAAGCCAAAGGGCGTTAAGTTTCCTTAACAAGGGTTTCGGACAAGCGGGTTCTAATGGTATACTTTTTGTTTTGATCTGACTCTTTTTTTAGGAGTTAGGGGTTTTATATTTCTTTACATTGGAGGTGATCGTCTCTTACTAGGTTGCTAGCAACCGCTGCAACCCGGATATCTAAATATAAAAACTTTAATATAAATTAATGTAGGCAAAAGGTCGTTCTTTATTATAAAACTAAAATAATTGGAATTATAAGACAACAATATGGAGATACGTACTTTACGGGTTACAAACCAAAAAAAGTTTGGTCCCAGGATACAATAATGACTTTGAACTGAGATGAAAAAAATTTTGGTTCCAGGAGACAAAAACTAAAACTAGTTTTAAAATTTTCATGTATTTTTGAAGTTTAAAATAAGAAATTACTATTCCTGGTTAGACATCATAAATATTTTTGCACTTTACATAATAACTTTAGCGATTAAGCCAAAAAAGAAAATTTTGGTTCCAGGAGACAAAAAACAAAACTAATTAAAAAATTGTCAGGTATTACTCTAGTTTGAATTAAAAAATTAGTATTATTGGTTAGACATAATAAATATTTTTGCAGTTAACAGAATAACTTTAGAGATTCTGAACTAAAAACTAAATAAAAAAAATTTGAATATTTCTCATAGGAAATATAGGACAATAATATAGAGATACGTAATTTACGGGATAAGCAAAAAATTTTGAATTAAGATGATATAAAATTAATGGCGTAAAAATGGTGTAGCGAGTCAATTGAAGCAAAAGGAAAACCAAACGAATTTTTTAATTTTCGGGTTTTTTTCTGATTTGAATTAAAAAATGGAAATTATTGTTCAGACACCGTAAATATTTTTGTACTTTGCAGCTAAATAAAATTATTTTGTTTATAATTTTCAGGAATTATTCTAGTTTCAGTTGACAAATAAGATTTTTTTTTCTTCAAGGAATCGAGCAGCTAACTAAGTCTAATATATACAATGGTGTGTTCTCCGAATGATCTCTTTTAATTACGTTCCTAGCTACCGCTGCAAACCGGAACTATTAAAAAATATTTTATCTTTAATTACAGAAGGAACTAGATGTAGCAAGTTTTACTATTGAGACGAGTTGCTCTTAGTATACAACATGCAGTTCGTTATCACGAACTGTGTGCTTTGATGTATCTATTGGTATTAAAATTTCGTTCTTTAGAGTTTCGGTTACTATTGAGACAAGTAACTATTATTACTATAGAGTTAATTACCATGAAGATTGATTGCTGCAAAATTCAAATATGTTTGAAAAGACTGCAGTATGAAAATATATCAAAAATGCGATTTTTTGACAAAATTGATTCTACTTTAAAAAGCATTTTATTTTTAATTACAAAAGTGACTAGATGTAGCAATTTCCTTTAAAATGAGCTATTTTACAGCTCTCTATGATTTCCAAGTTCCCAGCTAGCTGGGGAGAAAACAAAAGCAAAAAGAAAAAAATATCCCGTTTGTGGAGAATAACGTGGTTACAGTCAATTTTCTTGATTTTCAAGCCAATATATTTTCTTTGTTATTCAAGCCAAAGGGCGGTAAGTTTCCATTACAGGGGTTTGGGACAAGGCGGTTCTAATGGTGCAATTTTTGTTTTCATCTGACTCTTTTTTTAGGAGTTAGGGGTTATTATATTTCTTAGCATTGGACATGATCGTCTCTTACTATTACTTATTGACAAATCAGTTACTATGAGCGAGAGATCGCTCTTTACTGTAATCAGTTACCACTTGGGTTTTCTTTTATGCTATATCATTACAAACGGGAAAAAGCCTACGGCTTTTTCTGCTTTTAATAAATAGTAAGAGACGAACCTCAAGTGTACTACCCCTGGAACCACCATTTATCAGTTACTATGGATGACAGATCGTTCTTTACTGTAGCAACCCGGATAACCTATACTATAATTAAGTGGCGTAAAATATTTAGCATAGGTAAGAGGTCGTTCTTTATTATAATAAATCGATCCTTTATGTAATCATATATATTATTATCAAACCTGATTACAAACAGGAAAAAGCCTACGGCTGTTTCTTCTTTGAAATAGTAAGAGACGAACCTCAAACAATCAAGTAGCTAACTAAGTCTAATGTCTTCAATGGTTTGTTATTTCAATGATCGTTCTTTAATGTAACAGCAACCCGGATCAATTAACTTGGGTTAGAGGTCGTTCTTTATAACACAAGTAACTACCCCTGGAACCACCATATATCAGTTACTATGCATGAGAGATCGTTCTTTACTGTAGTTTTATAGAGACTGTTGTTCTCTCTTAACCACAACAGTGCTTCATGGACTTTTCTCAGATCTATTAGTGCAGTCCAAACATTCTTGTTGTAAGTAGGCTGACCATTGACAATGACTACAAAACTATCAATGTTAAGAAGTTTTTCAGGCTGAATATCTGCATTTGCTTGCACATCAACAGGTAGATATACTATTCTCCCCTTAAGAGCGTCAACAAGTTCTGTTCTAGGTCTCTTCAATGCAGTTACTTGCCCTAATCTGACGATCGTAAGACAAGGTATTACAAATCGAATCATTGCCATTTCAAAATTATTTAAACACTTTATACATTCCGGTGTACAGTCTATATGAAGGTTATTTAATACTGATCGGATATTCTCCTGACTTTTCAACATTTTCCCAGCACAGTAATCACAGACAGAGAATGAATCTATGACGTCCTCTTTCCAACCTGTACATTGAATTAGTTGTTCTCTGTCATCTTTGGGTATGTCCTGTTGTAGGTGTTCTAAAATCGTGGCCATCATTACATCAAAACCTTTCCTATTTGAAAGGGATCTTAGACTCTTCAATTGGTATTTTGTCTTTATCTGCTCACAACTGTCACAATGCATTGTGGGGTATACATCCCTGATGTTAGCTACCTTATCAAGGCTCTCACCAAATAGTTTTATTTTTGTATTTTCATCCACAGAAACTCTAATATTGCTATCACCGTAAATGAAGTCTTGACTATTATTACGACAGAGTCTACTTGACACTTCTTCTATGTAATGACTTAGTTCCTTGTACGAACCCTCGACTTTTAGTAGATTAATATGTTGTATAATCTTACATTTTGATACTGCCTTATATACGCTATTAATGAAACAGTTCAAGACAGGAAAATGTGGAGCTAGTGCCCTTAGAGAACGCAAATAGCTCTGACATCCCTCATTTGGGCTACAGTATAACGAATGCCCATGCTTTCTTGTGTCCCTGCAATTTATTTCACAATAATCCAAGCCGCCAAGGTAGAAATTAACCGCTTTGTCAGTTGAAAATTTTAATGCTATATTATTTTCAAGGATATCAAAAAGAATTTGACATAATTCAATATCCGTCGGATACAGCTTGCAGATATCAGGGTGACATTGCCAAGTAACCTGCTGCCCAATTTTTGGTTTTGAATGTTTACTCAGATTGTTATAGGTGACTTCAGCCATCATAATTTCCTTGTCAGATCTAGTTCTAGAGCATTTTTCAATAGTTGTCTCGTACTTTTCAGGACAGTTTGTTCTACTGTACACAGAGAATTTTTTGCCAAATATTCAGTAGAACTAAACGAACTGTTTAAAACACAGTTAGAAATGCTTTTTTCTTGAGTCGGTGTTCCAGGAATTTGTTCTAAATCATTAGTCTTACAAACACATTTACTAATAACCCTAACAGGCTCGTTTTCGCCATAATTGAAAAACATTGCTTTTCCTTCGCTGTTGATAGGTATGCTTGTATATAAATTTTTATTGCTGCTACATAAACTGCAATTGCTCCTTCCAAAATTAATATACGAATTTTCTAAGAAGTACGCCTCCGTATATTCACTGTGTTGTCGAACATTTTCCATTGCATCTATAAACTGTTCCGCAGTTGCCAATCCATACCTTGGAAGCTTTTCGTTAAACTGACAACATTTCTTTTGGATATTACTATGAAGCTTTGCCAAAGAATTTCTAGCCGACTTTTCAACAGCATCCGCTCTTTCAAAGAGAATTTTAATCTGTAATTTTGAATACCTTTCATGATCCCGATAAAACATGCGTAAAATGTTTCTCAATTTACAAAGATCAGCCTTCATTTTTGCCATCTTCTTGTATTTCTGAATGTAATTTTTCCCTTTGTCCTTATGCGTTCTTCGGTACAACCTCGCAGAGAATTTAATTTTTTCATTATAGCTTTTGTCACCCCAGTATCTACCCATTTATTCTGGTAGCAACTTTTTTCTTATGTTTGTTTCGGTAATCTTTATCGTTATCATACCGTTCCTTACTCTTTTGTTTGGCTCTCTCAATTTTCGCATCTCGATACGCCTTGTCGGTTGAATACCTTTGCTTTTCTCTTTTCAAGATGTTGTCTCTGTTTTTTGTATAGTAATGTTTTTTTAAATTACGTATAACTCTATTAGAACGCATCTTATTACAAAACAAGAAATAATATCCTCATCTAATTGAAACTTTTTAAGACTCGTATCATGTACCCATAACCTAACAAAAAATTAAACTAATTTTTAAATTTACAGGTATTTTGTTAGTTTGAATTAAAAGATTAAAATTATTGCTCATATATCATAAATATTTTTGCAGTTTACATAATAACTTTAGTGATTCTAAACTGAAAAATGAAATATATTAAAAAATTGAATTTTTTGGTCTGAAAATACATAGTAAATTCCACATCGGGTAGTTAGAACCTAACTAAAAATAAAACTAATTTTAACATTTTCAGGTATTTTTCTAGCTTGAATTGAAATATTCAAACTATTGCTCGGATACCATGGATATTTTGCAGTTTACACAAGCTGCAAAGAACGCATAAGGGCAAAATTAAAAATTATATTCAGAAGTCCAAAAACATGGCAACAATGCTGGCTGATCTTAGTAAATTTAGAAAAATTTTACGAATTT
This sequence comes from Artemia sp. Qi Xiang Cuo, assembly GCF_049724085.1. Taxonomy (NCBI): domain Eukaryota; kingdom Metazoa; phylum Arthropoda; class Branchiopoda; order Anostraca; family Artemiidae; genus Artemia; species Artemia sp. Qi Xiang Cuo. The sequence goes on along the minus strand of NC_142797.1, from coordinate 26,639,914 downwards.
TGTACCGGGATTACGAAAAATATTCAAAATTAAAGATTAAAATTATCTCTGAAAGAATGGATTTTGTTGAAAAGTCAGCTAGAGATGCTTTCGCAAAACTTCATAGTAATATCCAAAAGAAATGTTGCATGTTTAGTGAAAAGCTTCCAAGGTATGAACCGGCAACTGTGGAACAGTTTATAGATGTAATGGGAAATTTTATAGATCACTGTGAATATATGGAGGCATAATTGTTCTTTACTTAGTTTCAGCTTTAATTCGATGATCCAGACTTTATGTACTAACTACATCCAAAGACGATGACGTCATTGTTTAATATTGTATATAAAAAATTAAGTTTTTCGTCAAAAAAATTAATTAAAAAAGAAAAATTAAGTACACATAGCGCTAGATCTAGAGATTTCCCTTAAAATGAGCCATTGAACAACTCTCTATGATGTTCCAGTGCCAAGCTATCTGTGGAAAAGAAAGAAAAAAATATCCCGTTTGTGGAGAATAACGTGGTAAAAGTCTATTTTCTTGATTTTCAAGCCAATATATTTTCTTTGTTATTCAAGCCAAAGAGCGGTAAGTTTCCTTTATAGAGTACTCGGACAAGGAGGTTCTAATGGTGTACTTTTTGTTTTGATCTGACTCTTTTTTTAGGAGTTGGGGGGTTTTATATTTCTTAACATTGGAGGTGATCGTCTCTTACTAGGTTGCTAGCTACCGCTGCAACCCGGATCAATTTTTGTTATTCCAATGATCATTTTTTATTGTAACATCATTACCATACCGTTCCTTGATCTTTTGTTTGGCTGTCTCAATTTTCGCATGTCTGTAGTCTTCATCATTGTGATAACACATCGTGCTGTTTTGTTTTTCTCTCTCAATCTTTACTTCTCGATACGCCTGGTCGGCTGAATACATTTGCTTTTCTCTTTTCAAGATACTATCTCTGTTGTTCGTGTAGTACTTTTTTTTTAACTTGCGTGTAGCTTGCTTTGATTTAACCATTATGTAGTTCATGAATGAGACCATTTACGTCTTTGTCGTTCTTAAATAGTAATTTAAATATAAATTTACAAGCCTACACTATATTTAAGCGACCCATACCAGTTAGTATAAGCAAGAGTTGGATCTTTATTATAACTTTATTATAATTTGATCTGACTCCTTTGTTAGGAACTATGGGTTTTTATATTTCTTAACATTGGACGTGATCGTCTCTTACTAGGTTGCTAGCTATCGCTGCAACCCGGAAAAAAAACACATTGTGCCCACATCGTTCTTTACTCAGGCAGTTCTAGCGCGCTGCCTATGATAATAAACTGATTACACACAGGAAAAAGCCTACGGCTTTTTCTTCTTTTAAATATTAAGAGACGAGTCTCAAATAATCAAGTAGCTAGCTAATTCCAAAGGTATTCAATTTTTGTTATTCTAATGATCGTTTTTTATTGTAACTAGGTTTCAGCCATCTCTACAGCCATGATACTATTGGAAATTACATATTCCCTATTTATGTTTTAGTTAACATGGGCAAGGTGTCGTTCTTTATTGTAAAACTGTCAGAAACAAAGTAGGTGGACCCAATTGCTCAATCATTGACTTTACTTTATAGGAAAGAGATTGAAAATACTGCTCAGATCCTCTGATTTTTGATTGAACAGAAAACAAAGTCGCTTCCATCTCTCCATCACGGGAATGAAGCCTGTCTATAAATTGACGAGCATTTTGATTTGGTTTCACAGTCCGCAACATATGACCAACGCTATTACACATGCAAGAGAATTCTTGCAATTGGAAGCTGTGAAAAAGAAACTGTTTGTCAAGACGAAACTTAGTATGTCTGCTAAGAAGCCTTGATTTAAAATATTCTGCATTCCTAATCCGAAATGGTCTTGCCTTGTCACGCAAGCCATATTTGCCTTTCGGGAAAAGATTTGGAAACACTTTTAGATCAAGTTCTTCCTGAAATAAGTCTTCGCTCTCACCTTTTAGTTTCTTGATTTGAAATTGGTCAGTACCAAGATCTTTCAATTGCTTAAAATCTTCAATAAAGTCTTTTGGAACCGCTGAATTGAGAGGCTGGACAGAAAAATGTTCAACCAATGTAGATTTTGCGCTTTCTGTCAGTTTCTGAAGGATTGCAGCTTCCGGTATTTCAGGTAAATTATCAACACCAACCGCTTTATCAGCAAGACGGGCTTCAAGTATTTTTTTTAAATCTTCTAGGGTGTATGCATGTATTGTTTTATAGAGACTGTTGTTCTCTCTTAACCACAACAGTGCTTCATGGACTTTTCTCAGATCTATTAGTGCAGTCAAAAAATTCTTGTTGTAAGTAGGCTGACCATTGACAATGACTACAAAACTATCAATGTTAATAAGTTTTTCAGGCTGAATATCTGCATTTGCTTGCACATCAACAGGTAGATATACTATTCTCCCCTTAAGAGCGTCAACAAGTTCTGTTCTAGGTCTCTTCAATGCAGTTACTTGCCCTAATCTGACGATCGTAAGACAAGGCATTACAAATCGAATCATTGCCATTTCAAAATTATTTAAACACTTTATACATTCCGGTGTACAGTCTATATGAAGGTTATTTAATACTGATCGGACATTCTCCTGACTTTTCAACATTTTCCCAGCACAGTAATCACAGACAAAGAATGAATCTATGACATCCTCTTTCCAACCTGTACATTGAATTAGTTGTTCTCTGTCATCTTTGGGTATGTCCTGTTGTAGGTGTTCTAAAATCGTGGCCATCATTACATCAAAACCTTTCTTATTTGAAAGGGATCTTAGACTCTTCAATTGGTATTTTGTCTTTATCTGCTCACAACTGTCACAATGCATTGTGGGGTATACATCCCTAATGTTAGCTACCTTATCAAGGCTCTCACCAAATAATTTTATTATTGTATTTTCATCCACAGAAACTCTAATATTGCTATCACCGTAAATGAAGTCTTGACTATTATTACGACAGAGTCTACTTGACACTTCTTCTATGTAATGACTTAGTTCCTTGTACGAGCCCTCGACTTTTAGTAGATTAATATGTTGTATAATCTTACATTTTGATACTGCCTTATATACGCTATTAATGAAACAGTTCAAGACAGGAAAATGTGGAGCTAGTGCCCTTAGAGAACGCAAATAGCTCTGACATCCCTCATTTGGGCTACAGTATAACGAATGCCCATGCTTTCTTGTGTCCCTGTAATTGATTTCACAATAATCCAAGCCGCCAAGGTAGAAATTAACCACTTTGTCAGTTGAAAATTTTAATGCTATATTATTTTCAAGGATATCAAAAAGAATTTGACATAATTCAATATCCGTCGGATAGAGCTTGCAGATATCAGGGTGACATTGCCAAGTAACCTGCTGCCCAAATTTTGGTTTTGAATGTTTACTCAGATTGTTATAGGTGACTTCAGCCATCATAATTTCCTTGTCAGATCTAGATTCAGAGCATTCTTCAATAGTTGTCTCGTACTTTTCAGGACAGTTTGTTCTACTACACAGAGATTTTTTTGCCAAATATTCAGTAGAACTAAAAGAACTGTTTAAAACACAGTTAGAAATGCTTTTTTCTTGAGTCGGTGTTCCAGGAATTTGTTCTAAATCATTAGTCTTACAAACACATTTACTAATAACCCTAAGAGGCTCGTTTTCGCCATAATTGAAAAACATTGCTTTTCCTTCGCTGTTGATAGGTATGCTTGTATATATGTTTTTATTGCTGCTACATAAATTGCAATTGCTCCTTCCAAAATTAATATACGAATTTTCAAAGAAGTACGCCTCCGTATATTCACTGTGTTGTCGAACATTTTCCATTGCATCTGTAAACTGTTCCGCAGTTGCCAATCCATACCTTGGAAGCTTTTCATTAAACTGACAACATTTCTTTTGGATATTACTATGAAGCTTTGCCAAGGAATTTCTAGCCGACTTTTCAACAGCATCCGCTCTTTCAAAGAGAATTTTAATCTGTAATTTTGAATACTTTTCGTGATCCCGATAAAACATGCGTAAAATGTTTCTCAATTTACAAAGATCAGCCTGCATTTTTGCCATCTTCTTGTATTTCTGAATGTAATTTTTCCCTCTGTCCTTATGCGTTCTTCGGTAGAACCTCGCAGAGAATTTAATTTTGTCATTATAGATTTTGTCAGCCCAGTAACGCTCCTTGATCTTTTGTTTGGCTGTCTCAATTTTTGCTTCTCGATACACCTGGACGGTTGAATACCTTTGCTTTTGGTTTTTCTTATATTTGATGCGGTAATCTTCATCATTGTGATAACTCTCCTTGATCTTTTGTTTGGCTGTCTCAATTTTTGCATGTCTATAATCTTCATCATTGTGATAACACATCTTGCTGTTTTGTTTTGCTCTCTCAATTTTTACTTCTCGATTCGCCTTGTAGTTTGAATAGGTTTGTTTTTCTCTCTAAATTATTACTTCTATATACGGCTGGTCGGTTGTATACCTTTGTTTTGCTCTCTCAATTATTACTTCTCGATACGCCTGGTCGGTTGAATACCTTTGTTTTGCTCTCTCAATTTTTACTTCTCGATGCACCTGGTCGGTTGAATATTTTTGCTTTTCTCTTTTCAAGATACTATCTCTGTTGTTTGTGTAGTACTGTTTTTTCAAATTGCGAATAGCTTGCTTCGATCTAACCATTATTCTAATCAAGACTGAGAAAATTTACATCTTTGTTGTTCTTAAGTAGTAATTATGACGTCACGGCGTAATGATTTTTCTATTCACGTCATAGCTCTAATCTAATATAAAGCTAAGACGACATTCATTATTTATCTAGTAGGGTTTCAGACAAGGTAGTTTCAATGATGTACTTTCGTTTTGATCTTACTCTATTTTTAGGAGTTTTGTTATATTTCTTAGCATGGGACTGATTGTCTCTTACTAGGTTGCTAGCTACTGCTGCAACCCAAATTCACATATATATTTATTTATGAGAGGCAGCCTGGCCGAGTGGTCCAAGACACTGGTGTTAGCCACCAGTCTCTTCGGAGGCGTGGGTTCAAATCTTACCGCTGGTATACGATTATGTTTGAAAGACTGCAGTGTGAAAAGACATCAACAATGCAGTTTTTGGTGGAAAAATTTATTCTCTTTTAGAAATAATTTATTTTAGTTACTATAGATTTTCAACCCAATTAATTTCCTTTAAAATGAGCTATTGAACAACCCTCTACGATGTTCCAGTGCCAAGCTATCTGTGGAAAAGAAAAAAAAAAGAAAAAAATTTCCCGTTTGGGGAGAATAACGTGGTTAAAGTCAATTTTCTTGATTTTCAAGCCAATATATTTCCCTTGCTGTTCATGCCAAGGGACAGAAAGTTTCCTATACAGGGGTTTCGGACAAGGCAGTTCTAATGGTCTACTTTTTGTTTTGATCTGACTCCTTTGTTAGGAACTATGGGTTTTTATATTTCTTAACATTGGACGTGATCGTCTCTTACTAGGTTGCTAGCTACCGCTGCAACCCGGATTGCTAGCTACCGCTGCAACCCGGATATAAAATTTACTATAGGCAAGAGGTCATTCTTTATTATAATTAAGTGGCCTATAAAATTTAGTATAGGAAAGAAGTCGTTCTTTATTATAAAACTTACCACGAACTGTTTGATTGCTTCAAAAATCAAATGTCTTTGAAAAGACAGCAGTATGGAAAGACATCAAAAATACAGTTTTTGTTGGAAAAATTTATCCTGTTTTAAAATAATTTGTTTTAGTTACCAAAGGTTTTTAACCCAATTAATTTCCTTTAAAATGAACCATTGAACAACTCTCTACGATTTGTCCAGTGCCAAGATATCTCTGGAAAAGAAGAAAAAAAGAAAAAAATATCCCGTTTGTGGAGAATAACGTGGTTAAAGTCAATTTTCTTGATTTTCAAGCCAATATATTTCCCTTGCTGTTCAAGCCAAAGGACGGTAAGTTTCCTTTCAAGGGGTTTCGGACAAGGCGGTTCTAATGGTGTACTTTTTGTTTTGATCTGACTCCTGTTTTAGGAACTATGGGTTTTTACATTTCTTAACATTGGACGTGATCGTCTCTTTCTAGGTTGCTAGCTACCGCTTCAACCCGGATCCTAGATACCACTGCAACCCGGATGTAGCTACCCCTGGAGCCACCGTATATCAGTTACTATTGGCGAGAGATCGTTCTTTACTGTAATTACAAACAGGAAAAAGCCTACGGCTTTTTCTTCTTTGGAGTAGTAAGAGACGAACCTCAAAGAATCAGGCAGCTAACTAAGTCCAATATAAGTAATTGTTTGTTCTTCTAATGATCATCTTTTAATTTGGCGTTTCTTACTAGGTTGCTAGCTACCACTTAAACCCGGATTATGTAATAGGTTGCTAGCTACCGCTGCAACCTAGATATTCTTATTTCTGCTACTATGGGCTAAGGTTCGTTCTTTCATGTAACACTAGCAAAACATTTTTTAAGCCTGATGAAGATTAAACTAATGTGTCAAAAGTAAGGTTGCAAGTCGACGATTTTGTTTTGGCCTTATTATAATTGGTATGGTGAAATAATAATATGCATATGGCTCTTAAATCATACTTCTTTATGGTTCCATATGGTCTAGTGGCTAGGGTAGTTAACTTTCACTTAACAGGCTCGGGTTCGATTCCCGGTGTAGGAAAATTTTTAACTCTATAATCTTCGAACATTTGAACCTTTTATAATTTATAATGATGTATAATATAAATACTGTAATCTGAACTATAGTGAAGTTGCATATGCCAGTTAGCATAGGGAAGACTTCGATCTTTATTAAAACTAGCTACCGCTGCAACCCGGATATAATAACTGTACTAGCCTATACTATAGTTAAGTGGCGTATAAAATTTAGTATAGGAAAGAGGTCGTTCTTTATTATAAATCGTCTCTTACTAGGTTGCTAGCTACCGCTGCAACCCGGATTATAAAAAGATTAAAATTATCTCTGAAAGAATGGATTTTGTTGAAAAGTCAGCTAGAGATGCTTTCGCAAAACTTCATAGTAATATCCAAAAGAAATGTTGCATGTTTAGTGAAAAGCTTCCAAGGTATGAACCGGCAACTGTGGAACAGTTTACAGATGTAATGGGAAATTTTATACATCACTGTGAATATATGTAGGCATAATTGTTCTTTACTTAGTTTCAGCTTTAATTCGATGATCCAGACTTTATGTACTAACTACATCCAAAGACTATGACGTCATTGATTAATATTGTATATAAAAAATTAAGTTTTTCGTAAAAAAAATTGATTTAAAAAAAAAAATTAAGTACACATAGCGCTAGATCTAGAGAATTCCTTTAAAATGAGCCATTGAACAACTCTCTACGATGTTCCAGTGCCAAGCTATCTGTGGAAAAGAAAGAAAAAAATATCCCGTTTGGGGAGAATAACGTGGTAAAAGTCTATTTTCTTGATTTTCAAGCCAATATATTTTCTTTGTTATTCAAGCCAAAGGGCGGTAAGTTTCCTTTATGGAGGATTTGGACAACTCGGTTCTAATGGTGTACTTTTTGTTTTGATCTGACTCTTTTTTTAGGAGCTACGGGTTTTTATATTTCTTAACATTGGAGGTGATCGTCTCTTACTAGGTTGCTAGCTACCGCTGCAACCCGGATATGGACTAAGGTTCGTTCTTTCATGTAAAACTAGCAAAACATTTTTTAAGCCTGATGAAGATTTAACTAATGTGTCAAAAGTAAGGTTGCAAGTCGACGATTTTGTTTTGGCCTTATTATAATAAAGATTAAAATTATCTCTGAAAGAATGGATTTTGTTGAAAAGTCAGCTAGAGATGCTTTCGCAAAACTTCATAGTAATATCCAAAAGAAATGTTGCATGTTTAGTGAAAAGCTTCCAAGGTATGAACCGGCAACTGTGGAACAGTTTATAGATGTAATGGGAAATTTTATAGATCACTGTGAATATATGGAGGCATAATTGTTCTTTACTTAGTTTCAGCTTTAATTCGATGATCCAGACTTTATGTACTAACTACATCCAAAGACTATGACGTCATTGATTAATATTGTATATAAAAAATTAAGTTTTTCGTAAAGAAAATTAATAAAAAAAAATTAAGTACAAATAGCGCTAGATCTAGAGATTTCCTTGAAAATGAGCCATTGAACAACTCTCTACGATGTTCCAGTGCCAAGCTATCTGTGGAAAAGAAAGAAAAAAATATCCTGTTTGGGGAGAATAACGTGGTAAAAGTCAATTTTCTTGATTTTCAAGCCAATATATTTTCTTTGTTATTCAAGCCAAAGGGCGGTAAGTTTCCTTTATAGAGGATTCGGACAAGGCGGTTCTAATGGTGTACTTTTTGTTTTGATCTGACTCTTTTTTTAGGAGTGGGGGGGTTTTATATTTCTTAACATTGGAGGTGATCGTCTCTTACTAGGTTGCTAGCTACCGCTGCAACCCGGATCTATTAGAACTCATCTTATTACAAAACAAGAAATAATATTCTCATCTAATTGAAACTTTTTAAGACTCGTATCATGTACCCATAACCTAACAAAAAATTAAACTAATTTTTAAATTTTCAGGTATTTTGTTAGTTTGAATTAAAAGATTAAAATTATTGCTCATATATCATAAATATTTTTGCAGTTTACATAATAACTTTAGCGATTCTAAACTGAAAAATGAAATATATTAAAAAATTGAATTTTTTGGTCTGAAAATACATAGTAAATTCCACATCGGGTAGTTAGAACCTAACTAAAAATAAAACTAATTTTAACATTTTCAGGTATTTTTCTAGCTTGAATTGAAATATTCAAACTATTGCTCGGATACCATGGATATTTTGCAGTTTACACAAGCTGCAAAGAACGCATAAGGGCAAAATTAAAAATTATATTCAGAAGTCCAAAAACATGGCAACAATGCTGACTGATCTTAGCAAATTTAGAAAAATTTTACGAATTTTTTACCGGGATTACGAAAAATATTCAAAATTAAAGATTAAAATTATCTCTGAAAGAATGGATTTTGTTGAAAAGTCAGCTAGAGATGCTTTCGCAAAACTTCATAGTAATATCCAAAAGAAATGTTGCATGCTTAGTGAAAAGCTTCCAAGGTATGAACCGGCAACTGTGGAACAGTTTATAGATGTAATGGGAAATTTTATAGATCACTGTGAATATATGGAGGCATAATTGTTCTTTACTTAGTTTCAGCTTTAATTCGATGATCCAGACTTTATGTACTAACTACATCCAAGGACGATGACGTCATTGTTTAATATTGTATATAAAAAATTAAGTTTTTCGTAAAAAAAATTAATTTAAAAAAAAAATTAAGTACAAATAGCGCTAGATCTAGAGATTTCCTTTAAAATGAGTCATTGAACAACTCTCTACGATGTTCCAGTGCCAAGCTATCTGTGGAAAAGAAAGAAAAAAATATCCCGTTTGTGGAGAATAACGTGGTAAAAGTCTATTTTCTTGATTTTCAAGCCAATATATTTTCTTTGTTATTCAAGCCAAAGGGCGGTAAGTTTCCTTTATAGAGGATTCGGACAAGGCGGTTCTAATGGTGTACTTTTTGTTTTGATCTGACTCTTTTTTTAGGAGTTGGGGGGTTTTATATTTCTTAACATTGGAGGTGATCGTCTCTTACTAGGTTGCTAGCTACCGCTGCAACCCGGATTATTATAAAATATATTAAAAAATTGAATTTTTTGGTCTGAAAATACATAGTAAATTCCACATCGGGTAGTTAGAACCTAACTAAAAATAAAACTAATTTTAACATTTTCAGGTATTTTTCTAGCTTGAATTGAAATATTCAAACTATTGCTCGGATACCATGGATATTTTGCAGTTTACACAAGCTGCAAAGAACGCATAAGGGCAAAATTAAAAATTATATTCAGAAGTCCAAAAACATGGCAACAATGCTGACTGATCTTAGTAAATTTAGAAAAATTTTACGAATTTTTTACCGGGATTACGAAAAATATTCAAAATTAAAGATTAAAATTATCTCTGAAAGAATGGATTTTGTTGAAAAGTCATCTAGGGATGCTTTCGCAAAACTTCATAGTAATATCCAAAAGAAATGTTGCATGTTTAGTGAAAAGCTTCCAAGGTATGAACCGGCAACTGTGGAACAGTTTATAGATGTAATGGGAAATTTTATAGATCACTGTGAATATATGGAGGCATAATTGTTCTTTATTTAGTTTCAGCTTTAATTCGATGATCCAGACTTTATGTACTAACTATTACATCCGAAGACTATGACGTCATTGTTTAATATTGTATATAAAAAATTAAGTTTTTCGTAAAAAAAATTAATAAAAAAAAAATTAAGTACAAATAGCGCTAGATCTAGAGATTTCCTTTAAAATGAGCCATTGAACAACTCTCTACGATGTTCCAGTGCCAAGCTATCTGTGGAAAAGAAAGAAAAAATATCCCGATAGGCAAGATGTCGTTCTTTATTATATATATTCCCCGTCGGGGAGAACTTTTAATATGTTGAATTAAAAGTACTATCTTTTCAATTTAAAATTCAAAAAAGAAACTTGTTTATTTACATTCTAGCTAAAATAATGAAGATAATATGAATGAACCACAGTGTTCAGTTTCTTTGGACTTGAGTTCGTTTTTTAACTATAAATACAAACAGGAAAAAGCCTACGGCTTTTTCTTCATCCGGGTTGCAGCGGTAGCTAGCAACCTAGTAAGAGTTTAAATAGTAAGAGACGAAACTCAAACAATCAAGTAGCTAACTAAGTCCAATGTATGGAATGGTTTATTATTTCAGTGATCGTCTTTTAATGTAAATTTACTAGCCTATACTATAGTTAAGTGGCCTATATATTTTAGTATAGGCAAGAGGTCGTTCTTTATTGTAATTATCCTGCTCTGAAAAATATGAAACAGGAAAATTTCTTTGCACCCAATTCTGACTTCCAGAGATGCTTGTATTCACGCCAGATGACTGAGCAATTGCACTATGACTGCGTGGAAAATCTTCCCATGAAGAGTTTCTTCGGCTTTGAATTTCTCTAGCGCTCTGAAGCCCTGGAAAATCTCTGTTAGCCTGCCCTGAAAAATATGAAACAGGAAAATTTCTTTGCACCCAATTCTGACTTCCAGAGATGCTTGTATTCACGCCAAATGACTGAGCAATTGCACTATGACTGCGTGGAAAATCTTCCCATGAAGAGTTTCTTCGGCTTTGAATTTCTCTAGCTCCCCATGTTCCTGCAAAAACTATGTTAGCCTGCTCTGAAAAATGTGAAAAAGGAAAACTTCTTTGCACCCAATTCTGACTTCCAGAGATGCTTGTATTCACGCCAAATGACTGAGCAATTGCACTATGCCTGCGCGGAAACTCTTCCCATGAAGAGTTTCTTCGGCTTTGAATCTCTCCAGCGCTCTGAAGATTTAAAATAGCTCGATCGAAAATACCCCCAAATCAATGTTTCTTCGCTCTCGATCCTGACTTCCAGGGTTTATTCCATTCAAGCGATTTATTTGCGCAATTTCGAATGCTGGTGGTTGAAGCTGCTTTTCCAGGTCAGTATGTGACTTGACAAGTTCATCTCTTTGTTTGTTTTCATCATCAGTATAAGTAGATCCAATGAGTTTTTCAATGTAGCTTGCTAAATGAGTATCGTCACATGGTACTTTTTCATACTTGGCCCTGCAATAGGGGCAATCCTTTTGGTTCCGTTCCCATTGAAGGATACAAGTTTTGCAGAACGTATGCATGCATGGCAATTTAACCGGTTTCACGAATACCTCACCGCAAATGCTACAAGACATATATAAATTTAACAGGTCAAGATGTGTCTTAATTAAAATTTCACTCATCTTAAACATTTATGACCTTCAAATAGCACTCTTCAAGCTAGTTAAGTTTTCCAGATACATTAGAATTACTTCACATAATTGGCTCTAATTTTTTGTACGGTTAGATTTTTGGCTTCAGACAAAATTGCTTCTATTTAAAGGGAGAGTAAATAGTTTTGCACCTTTTAAATTTGGTCTATTTATTTGTTCTTACACTTGAGAGGAAACACTATCTGTACAGCAAAAATTGTGTTTTAGCTACGTTATATTCATAACATTGAAAAAACTTGATTGAATCTACACAAGAACATTTTTAAAGAAAATTTCAAATGATATCACTGACATTCAGCCTAATGTTTATTTGGTGGAGGTGGAATCCTTTGACATTTCTATAATTCTTATTTTCTTATCAAAATTACAACATAGAAAAAGAGTTGTCAAGAATTGAATTTTGACAAACATACTGCTGCAAATCGGATAACTGCTCCAGACATCCATAAATACCTTTCAGTAAGTATTATAGGTTAGAGTTTGTTCTTTATTGTAACTGCAACCCAGATACCTACCCCTGGAACCACCGTATATAAGTTACTATGGGCAAGAGATCGTTCTTTACTGTAAATTACTGCTAATTTATAATGAACAACACCGATCCTATATGTATAAGAGACGAACCTCAAAGAATCAGGCAGCTAACTAAGTCCAATATAAGCAATGGTTTGTTCTTCTAATGATCATCTTTTAATTTGGCGTTTCTTACTAGGTTGCTAGCTACCGCTGCAACCCGGTTTATTTAATTAATAGGTTGCTAGCTACCGCTGCAACCTAGATATTCTGATTTCTGCTACTATGGGCTAAGGCTCGTTCTTTACTGTAAAAAAATATAATAACTGTACTAGCCTATACTATAGTTAAGTGGCCTATAAAATTTAGTATAGGCAAGAGGTCGTTCTTTATTATAAAACCCGGATCGATTCCCGGTGTGGGAAAATTTTTAACTCTATAATCTTCGAACATTCAAACCTTTTATAATTAGAATGATGTATATAATATAAATACTGTAATCTTAACTATAGTGAAGTTGCCTATGCAAGTTAGTATAGGGAAGAGTTCGATCTTTATTATAATTCCAGTGCCAAGCTATCTGTTGAAGTACTAACCTATACTATAATTAAGTGGCGTATAAAATTAAGTATAGGCAAGAGGTCGTTCTTTATTATATCTTTACTGTAATCCTTTTTTAGGAACAATGGGTTTTTATATTTCTTAACATTGGACGTGATCGTCTCTTACTAGGTTGCTAGCTACCGCTGCAACCCGGATCTTTACTATAATTACTATAGGCTATAGCTCGTTGTTTAATGCAATACTTGTCGAAAGAACGTGTATAAATATTGCATTCACTTATTACGTCACATATGGTTATCTTTTAATGTATTATTACAAACAGGAAAAAGCCTACGGCTTTTTCTTCTTTGGAATAGTAAGAGACGAACCTAAAAGAATCAGGCAGCTAAGTCCAATATAAGCAATGGTTTGTCCTTCTAATAATCATCTTTTAATTTGGAGTTTCTTACGAGGTTGCTAGCTACCACTGCAACCCGGACTATGTAATTAATAGGTTGCTAGCTACCGCTGCAACCTAGATATTCTTATTTCTGCTATTATGGGCTAAGGTTCGTTCTTAACTGTAACTCTGGATACAAAAGAAAAAAAAAAGAAAAAAATATCCCGTTTAGGCAGAATGTTGTAGTAGCTGCCACTTTTCTTGATTTTCAAGCCAATATATTTCCCTTGCTGTTCAAGCCAAGTGACAGAAATTTCCTATACAGGGGTTTCGGACAAGGCGGTTCTAATGGTGTACTTTTTGTTTTGATCTGACTCCTCTGTTAGGAACTATGGGTTTTTATATTTCTTAACATTGGACGTGATCGTCTCTTACTAGGTTGCTAGCTACCGCTGCAACCCGGATAAATACCGCTGGAACCCGGATATACGTACTCATTTTAAAGGTAGAACACTATCAAATTGATTACAAACAGGAAAAAGCCTACGGCTTTTTCTTCTTTGAAATAGTAAGAGACTAGCCTCAAACAATTAAGTAGCTAACTAAATCAAATGTATGTAATGGATTTTTATTCCAATGATCGTCTTTTAATGGAAAACTTTAATATATTGACCTTAAATATAATAACTGTTCTAGCCTATAATATAGTTACATGGTCTATAAAATTTAGTATAGGCAAGAGGGCGTTCTTTATTATAATTTTTTTTTTCTTTACCTTTCTGTCTTTCTCGATTCTGGTTTACCTTTACATTTTTTCATCTGACAGCTTTTTTAATATGTTGTTCCTCCAAAACTCTAAATTTCGATAACTTTATTTTTCTATTTGAAGATGACTTCGTGCACTATTAACTTTAAGCATCCAGTTATTAAATTTAAATTCGAAAGCTCTTTTTAGACGGTTATAATAAGAATCGATGCAGAGTTTTACAACTGTGTTGCTTCCATTTTTAAGTAAATATAAAAGCAGTTTCGTCGCCTTTAAAACATGAGGATAGCAATGTCGGTCTTCGATTCTGTTCACAACCAGATAACAAACAGGAAAAAGCTTATGGCTTTTTCTTATTTTGAATAGTAAGAGACGAACTCTAGAGAGTCAGGCAGCTAACTTGGTCTAATATGTGGTATGGTTCGTTCTTTACTAGGTTTCAGCTATCTGTACAGCCATGATACTGATGAAAATTACACAATTCCTATTTATATTTCAGTTAACATGGGCTAGATGTTGTTCTTTATTATAACTGTTGAATTACTAACCTATACTATAATTAAGTGGCGTATAAAATTTAGTATAGGCAAGAGGTCGTTCATTATTATAATTTTCTAGGAGTTATGTGTTTTTATATTTCTTAACATTGGACGTGATCGTCTCTTATTAGAAGTTTTTGGTGGAAAAATTTATTCTGTTTTAGAAATAATTTATTTTAGTTACAAAAGGTTTTTAACCCAATTAATTTCCTTTAAAATGAGCTATTGAACAACCCTCTACGATGTTCCAGTGCCAAGCTATCTCTGGAAACAAAGAAAAAAAGAAAAAAAGAAAACAATATCCCGTTTAGGAAGAATGTTGTAGTAGCTGCCACTTTTCTTGATTTTCAAGCCAATATATTTCCCTTGCTGTTCAAGCCAAGGAACAGAAAGTTTCCTATACAGGGGTTTCGGACAAGGCGGTTCTAATGGTGTACTTTTTGTTTTGATCTGACTCCTTTTTTAGGAACTAGGGTTTTTTATATTTCTTATCATTGGACGTGATCGTCTCTTACTAGGTTGCTAGCTACCGCTGCAACCCGGATAATGATCATCTTTTAATATAATTTTATTTAAAATTTTGAGGAATTATTTTTGTTTCAGTTAAAGAATAAATTTTTTGTTAAAACCCCCTAAACATTGCTGTATTTTACACAATAATGGATAATTACATAAAATGAAACCGTATTCACAAACACCTTCTATGATTGACTGTATTGGTACTTTTTGTAAACTTTGCTAACCTATACTATAGTTAAGTGGCCTATAAAATTTAGTGTAGGCAAGAGTTTGTTCTTTATTATAAACAAACATGAAAAAGCCTATGGCTTTTTCTTAATTGGAATAGTAAGAGACGACCTGGCTACAACCTACGATTATGACATCATTGATCAATTTTTAACACGAAATTATAATATTATTTTAGTTACTATGGGCTGTAAGTTTGTTTTGGACAGGGGTTTCGGACAAGGTAATAAAAATTATTATCATATCTTATATGTAACTTTCATTTTATAAGCCTTCGATAGTCTAATGGTAAGCACTGCCCACTTGTTACATGGAAGAACGGGGTTCGATTCCCCGTTGGGGAGAACTTTTAATGTGTCATATTAAAATCACTATCCTTTAAATTTAAAATTTAAAAAAGAAACTTGTTTATTTACATCCTAGCTAAAATGATGGAGATAATATGAATGAACCACAGGGTTCAGTTTCTTTGGGCTTGAGTTCGTTTTTTAACTTTAAATACAAACAGGAAAAAGCCTACGGCTTTTCCTTCTTTTAAATAGTAAGAGACGAAACTCAAACAATCAAGTAGCTAAATCCTATGTATGGAATGGTTTGCTATTTCAGTGATCGTCTTTTAATGTAAGTAATGATCCATTGAACAACTCTCTACTATGTTCCAGTGCTAAGCTTTCTATGGAAAATAAAGTTTAAAATACAACCTTACCACGAACAGTATGATTGCTTCAAAAATCAAATGTCTTTGAAGACAGCAGTATGGAAAGACATCAAAAATACAGTTTTTAGTGGAAAAATTTATCCTGTTTTAAAATAATTTGTTTTAGTTAAAAAAGGTTTTTAACCCAATTAATTTCCTTTAAAATGAGCCATTGAACAACTCTCTACGATGTTCCAGTGCCAAGCTATCTGTGGAATTATTAACCTATACTATAAGTAAGTGGCGTATAAAATTTAGTATAGGCAAAAGGTCGTTCTTTATTATAACAAATGAAACAAGTATAAATTACATTATTCCAGTGTTGCAATCAAACATTAAAACTTAAACCTATTAAGGTGTCAAACCTTTATTTGCAAATTATTTAATTTATATATACCAATGTTATTGAAGTCAGTTATTTATCGTATCATTATAGTGTCCGGTGGAAGTATAGTCAATTATTAGAAAAGGCAAATATATACCATTTTAAGTGATAAAATAGTCGCATAAGCAGAACTTAATTAGTTAGAACCATGTAGAATTATTAGCATATCAGTTGAAGATAATCTTAGTGTTAGGTGAAGGAAATTTAATATTAGGTGGAGGAATAATAATTATTATCTAATCTATAACCTCATTTGTTAGTCAATAGGAACTCTTTGGCCCTTTCGCCAAATTGAGTGAGTAGGTGATGGATTTTAAAGTAATGTCGTCATATATGTAGTCTCATAGAACAATCGAGGATAGAAAAAAAGGAGATATATTTTACCAAAGCAGAGCTAATTCAAGTAATGAGTACTAATACAAATTCTTTTAAAGAAAAATCAAAATTTGAAAGTGTAGAGAGAGTAGCATAATACAACGATGAGGACATCGTTAAGAATGGGAAGGATGATATGTAATGGGATCAAGTTTCAAAAACATCAAAATTTTCCAATTAAAGTTACCCGAGTAAAATAAAATCACCCAGAATATGAACCTGTAAATTCAAGTAACCTACAGATCAAGCAAGACTCAATTATTCAATTCAAAATAGTAAAACAAATGTATTTTATTCAAACATACATTGTAAGATTCTTTCCCACAGAAAATGTAAAAAATAAATCCGCCTCCGCGTCGCCAAAGTATGCAATAAATATTAGTCTGACCAAATCTTATATGACAGGCGACTAACAATGTAATTTAAATCTTAAGAGCTTGAAATTCCAAACTATCAAGAGATGTTAGAATTTATTATGCAAAAAAATAGTCACTCGAGATACAAAATATTTTTGTGTAATCTATTGCATTGTTCTGAAAACTAAGTTTAGAACTATGTATCCCAATGTAACTAAATCGTATTGTCCTTTAACAACTTTCACAGAAATAAATTATAAGTCTTCTGGAAACTAAGTGACACCTCGCCAGCAATAAATCTTACAATGTAAAACTTTGTTTGTTCTGAAAAATTCCAAAGTGATATCTTAAAAGTCATAAATTGTAATTAAACCCAAGTAGCCCATTGGTACATCACTACCCAATAGTAATATAAGACAAACAGCTGGAACCAATAGAATAAGTGTACTGTATTTTTTAGTAGCGCCTGAACGTAACCTCTGGCGAAATTGCAGAAAGTAGATAGTTAGGACTTAGCAATTTTTGCGCCAGTCTAGAATTAGTTGAGTGCCAGTTTAGATGCAGTCGAGTCTAGCGAGAGTCTAGGAGAAGTCTACGATGAGTTTTATGTGATCAGTCTTATTTGCAGTCTATTTGGAATGAACTTTGGAGAATATTTATTATCAGTGAATTAACTTTTGACAACAATCTTATATTAGTGTATATGACTGTGAAATAATTTCGATATTGCCAACAAGCTCTGTACCGATTATGTGAGTAAAAAATAAATACATTACTTTCTTATTTTATTCTTTTTATGTTAGTATTTCTCAAGATAGTTAGTCCTTGTGGCTCCACTCGCTCTCAAGGGAACCAGAAACCTTTCAATCTGATTTCGACTCAGAATGGCCATTAATACAAGCTCCCCATTTGAACCACTAATTTAAGCTCCCCACACACGAAGTTCCGCCTCCACTCAGGTATGCCACTCGCAAACCGTCAACTAAGAGTTTAACTGAAAATCCCCATTGAAGTAATTGATTTAAAACTCCTATACAAAGAAATAACTTAAAGTAGAAGAACAAAAACCCTTTTATTGATAACTTCTCTTAACAATTGAAAACCCCCCCATTAGACAGTGGTCTATGGGGATCTGGAAGATGCAACTTGAAGGCATAATAGTAAAATATTGTACTGGCATGCTAATAAATTTAGAGGGAGTAATCAATCCGTACTTGTCCCGGTTAAAGATAAGAACTGGGCCACAATTAGTGACAAGGAAAGAGTTAAAGAGAGATGGTAAGAACATTTTGAAAATTTGCTAAGCCTTGCTAGAGTTGCGGGATGCATGGTGGCTCTAAGGTTAGAAATAAGTTACTGAAGATTATCAATATGATTTTTGAAAAAGGGGAAGTACCTAAAATTTTAGGAAAACCTTAATTAAGCTACTTTAAAAAAAAGTGATAAGAGTAAGTGTGATAATTATCGAGTCATTAGTCCGGTCTCTGTAGCTAGAAAATTGCTTAGTAATATGATACTTTTAGACTGATAGATGCTGTATACAAAGTTTTAATAGAAGAACAGTGCAGTTTTAGAAAAGGTAGAGGACGTGTCGAAAACAATTTACTCTTAGGTTAATAATTGAAAAGTACCTGAGTTGTCAAACACCTTTGATCCTCAGTTTTATACATTATGAGCAAGCGTTTGATTCTGTTGATAGAAGAGAATTAGCAAAGGTTTTATCCTTGTACGGTATACCAGACAAATACATTAGAGTGATTAGTGCTATGTACGAGAATAACACTGCTGCGTTTAAGGTAGGAAATGAGGTTAGCAGCTGGTTTCGTATAAAATCAAACAGGGCACCTTCGAAATAGACAAAAAAAACACTGACAAAATAGCAGAGACAAGTGAAAGCACTTTATAGCGTAACTAAACATATAAACCATAGCTTTCAAACAAGGAACATTCGAAATATAGAAAGAAACCAACGACAAGACTAGCAGAGACAAGTGAAACTACAATAAAGTGCAAATTAACATATCGAACCATAACTTTCAATTCAGACTCCTTCAAAATAGACAAAGAAACCAATGACAAATATATCATAGACAAGCTAAACTGCAATAGAGCATAACTAAACATATCAAACCACAATTTTCGAAACAGGAACCTTTAAAACACACTAAGTGCTACAAGTGTAACACTGCTACAAGTCTTACACTTACAAGTGTAAGTGCTACAAGTAAAAATAGCACTAAGTGCTACAAGCGCAATAGCACTAGCCTAACCTAACATAACCTGAATTAACTAAACCTATCCTGACATAACCTAACCTAATGTTACCTAACGTAACCTAACTTAACCTAACGTAACCTAACCTAACGTAATATATCCTAACGTAACACATCCTAACATAGCCTAACTTAACCTAATGGAGCCTAACATAGCCTAACTTAACCTAACGTAACCTACCGTAACCTATCCTAACCAATTGTAACCTAGCGTAACATAACGCAACTGAACCAGGCTAGTCCAAACTAGACACAACTTGAACTTCATTGTCTTTCAGAAGAGGATTCCTACGGCTTTTCTTGTTTGAAATAGTAAGAAACAACCCTCAAACAATCGAGTAGCTAACTAAATCCATTGTAAACTACAAAAATATTTCTGGTGTCTTAGGAAAAATTTTATTTTTTAATTAAAACTAAAAAAATACCGGAAAATTTTTAAATTAGATTTATTTTTTCTTAGGTTTTTATTTGTTTTAATTAAAGCTAGAAAAGCACTTGAAAATTTTAAAATTAGTTTTGTTTTTTGTAAGGTTCTAATCTACCTGCTGTTGTAATTCACAAACAAATTGGGGATCTTAACAAAAAATCTGATTCTTCAACTAAAACTAGAATTATTCTAAAAAAAAAATTTAAAAATGGTTTTAGTGCAAACTGAAAAATAATTCTGGAGTCTGAGGAATAATTTTAATTTTTTAATTCAAACCAGAAAAATGCCTTAAAATAAAAAAAATTAGTTCGGTTTTCCTTCAGCTTTAAGTGACTCGTTACGTTTACAAACAGACACAATAAAAAGGAAATAATTGTTTAAATGTATCCTGAATTATATTATTGTGCAAGAAAAATGTATCCTCATAGAATGAGGTTTATGAATTGCAATAAAGTACTAACTTCTGGAAGCTATGTTCTAAGAGACGGAAAGCCTTAATGTCATGATCCATGCTATGCTTCATTCTTTAAAAGGAAACTGATGGGAATAAAAGATTGGAGGGAACCTTTATATTATTAGAAACCTTCATCATCCATATGAAATAAATTTGAAATTTCTCCCTGGATGAGGTTCGAACTCATGACCTTGGGATTAAGACCTAAGCTCTAGCCACTGAGCTACCAAAGCTTGTGTATTAAGAAAAACTACATACCTTTATATTACTAGAAACCTTCATCATCAATATGAAATAAATTTGAAATTTCTCCCTAGATGAGGTTCGAACTCATGACCTTAGGATTAAGATATTTTCATACAATATCGAAAATGAGTTATATTAAATTAAAAGCCCTATTAAAACTCTAAATCTTGGTCCTAGTACATAAGAGATCGGTATAGTTAATTATCCAGGATGCAGCGGTAGCTATTAACCTAGTAAGAGACGATAACGTCCCATACTATGAAATACAGTAGCCCATACCTCCTAAAAATAGAGTCAGATCGAATCTGGGCTGCAGCGGTAGCTAGCAGCCTAGTGTTCCAAAACAGAAACATCTGTTGACTTCTTGCTTCTTGTAATAATCTCGGTTGCAGTAGTAGCTAGCAACCTAGCAAGAGATGATCAGTCAACGTATAATTATACGTTGACTCGATGTCAAACATTTATATATTGCATTAAATCACTAGTTAAAACTTAAAGAAAATAAAAATATAGTATATATATATATATATATATATATATACAAGCATAGTGTAATAACTGACACAGGTATTGTTTTTATTTGCAAAACTTGATAGGATATTTAACTACTGGTTAAAACTTAAAGCATTAAAAAAATAAAACACACGGTATAGACTAGCATTGGAATTATTTCCAATTAGTGTTTTAAGAATAATAATTATGTACCCTAATAATTTATTTAGTCACTGCAATATTTGTTCTTTTTACAACTTTTAAATAAGCCCGTCAAGACTTTTATCTGAGAAGTCTTAACTGCAATTTAAAATAAAAGTAAATCTTCCCTAACTAATAGATTTATACACTATAATTGAGCACTGTGCTTAGTCTCCATATTAGGGCTTGGAAATAGTTCATGTAACATGACTTTGCTATTTACATTTCTATAATTTTTTTTTTTATGATAGCAATTCTATATTTATAGAATTTATCAAAATGCATTTATAATTGTATATATTTTCCCAATTATATTAATACAAATGTATATATCTTTTACGTATACGACTATATACATTTTCTTATCTTTGTTTTACAACTTTGGTTCTATTTTGAACCAACTTGTGTTTGAACCAACTTGTTGGAATAAAATATTGGAGGGGACCTTTATATTACTAGAAACCTTCATCATCAATATGAAATAAATTTGAAATTTCTCCCTAGATGAGGTTCGAACTCATGACCTTAGGATTAAGATATTTTCATACAATATCGAAAATGAGTTATATTAAATTAAAAGCCCTATTAAAACTCTAAATCTTGGTCCTAGTACATAAGAGATCGGTATAGTTAATTATCCAGGATGCAGCGGTAGCTATTAACCTAGTAAGAGACGATAACGTCCCATACTATGAAATAAAGTAGCCCATACCTCCTAAAAATAGAGTCAGATCGAATCTGGGTTGCAGCGGTAGCTAGCAGCCTAGTGTTCCAAAAAAGAAACATCTGTTGACTTCTTGCTTCTTGTAATAATCTCGGTTGCAGTAGTAGCTAGCAACCTAGCAAGAGATGATCACGAAAGTTAGATCAAAACAAGAAGTACACTATTAGAGTTGTTAGACTTGTATGAAACCACTATATAGGAAACTTAAACAAAGATTGATTACAAAGGGATTAAAACAAAGGGATTGATTTTTCTCGTATATCTTTATATGTGAGTAATAATTGTATATTTCAGTTCTCAAAAATGGCTACATATTTTTTTCGGGAAACTTAGTATCTTGGGATATTCTCACATAAGAAAACGATCTAGATAGGTGAGAAGTCTGAGAAAATTCATTAAAAACCTTAATTTAGCAAACAAACAAACTGTAATGATCAAATATCTTTGAATAGACGGCAGTATGAAAAGACATTAAATTGCCTAAAGAACAAAAAACTGGTAGGTTCAAAAATATTTGTTCAAGGAGGCACACTTGTGCCTCTATAAAGAGGCGACCCACCACAATGTTAAGCGATTTCAGATCCTAGAGGTCGCAGAGAGACGGCGGTAATCGCATTTTGTAGCCCAAGCTCAAACTAAGAAACTTGCAAAATTTCATCCTCCTCCGACTTTATCTTCATGGGGGTTTAAATAAAAAAAAAAGTTTTTTAAACTGAAAGTAAGGAGCGACATTAAATCTTAGAACGAACAGAAATTATTCCGTATATGAAAGGGGCTGTGCCCTCCTCATCGCCTCGCTCTTTACGCTAAAGTTTGACTTTCTCACAACTCTTTTTTTAAACAATAAAAACTTTAGCGTAAAGAGCGAGGCGTTAAGGAGGGCACAGCCCCTTTCATATACGGAATAATTTCTGTTCGTTCTAAGATTTAATGTCGCTCCTTACTTTCAGTTTAAAAAACTTTTTTTTTTATTTAAAGGCTGCGAAAGCGGGGGGTTTGGGGCGCGGCAGCCCCCCAACTGTGCCTCCTAATCCCTGTACGTTTTAAGGTTTGACCTTGTAACTCAGCCTCTTTAACTCTTTAGAAAACGTAGTTTTTTTCAAATAATTATATTTTAACACGGGATTACAACAATTCAAAAACCTTAAAAAATAAAACCAAAAGTTTAAAGCTTAGGAGAAATCGCTGTTAGAAATTGGACTTGCTCAAAAATCAAATATCTATGAAAAGACACAGTATGTATTTTCGTAAATCTGGTAATTGCACAAATATTTGTATATATTTTGACAAGGGATTACAACTATTCCAAAACCTCAAAAAACAAAACCAAAAGTTTAAAGGTTAGGAGAAATTGCTGTTAGAAATTGGACTTGCTCGAAGATCAAGTATCTTTGAAAAGACACAATATGTATTTTCATAAAACTGGTAATTACAAAAATATTTGTATATATTTTTAATAATTTGTTTTGATTGTTTTTTTTCTTTCTACAATTAGCCAAGTCTTGATGCAACCTACCGCAAAATACTTGATTTTAAATTCAACTTACTCCTACCACATACCCGTGCACCTATTTAAACATTTGCCTCTCAATTACTTAGACTATCTGTCTTGGCTTTTCTCTTTCTATATTTAGCTATGACTTGATGCATTCTACTGCAAGATATTTGATTTCCAATTTCAAGTTCCTTTGATTTTGAATTGAAAATCTAATATTTTGCAGTAGGTTGCATGAAGACATAGCTAATTTTAGAAGAATAAATTCAGCGGTAGCTAGTAACCTAGTAAGAGACGATCACGTCCAATGTTAAGAAATATAAAAACCCATAGTTCCTAAGAAAGGAGTCAAATCAAAACAAACAGTACACTATTAGAACCGCCTTGTCCGAAACCTTTTTATAGGA
The DNA here is from genome assembly GCF_049724085.1 of Artemia sp. Qi Xiang Cuo. Classification (NCBI taxonomy): domain Eukaryota; kingdom Metazoa; phylum Arthropoda; class Branchiopoda; order Anostraca; family Artemiidae; genus Artemia; species Artemia sp. Qi Xiang Cuo. The sequence continues at coordinate 26,615,966 of NC_142797.1, read as the reverse complement.
AACTTTCTGTCCCTTGGCTTGAACAGCAAGGGGAATATTTTGGCTTGAAAATCAAGAAAAGTGGCAGCTACTATAATATTCTGCCTAAGTGGGATTGTTCTTTACTATAAAATGACTTCATAGTAAAACTTTATGATGACATCAGTTGAAACGGCTGTTCGTTTTATACTATATGATTACAAACAGGAAAAAGCCTACAGCTTTTTCTTCTTTGAGATAGTAAGAGACGAACCTCAAAAAATTAAGTAGCTAACTAATTCTGATGTGTGCAATGTTTTGTTATTCCAATGATCGTCCTTTAATGTATTTTCGTATATCTTCTAACCACCCATGTCTGATTTTCATTTTCATTTTTGACAAGTTTTTGGATTTTGATTACTTCAGACAATTTAGCAATGGCCTTTGCTTTGGTTGCCCGTATTGGTTTTGTCGCAATTGATGGTCCAGGTTGTCGATTTTCACATCTTATCATGTTTGATATTTCAGGTTTTTGTTCCAAAGAATCATCATTTATAGTAACTGAAACAGCAAATTTTCGTTTTTTTTGGCCTTCCAAAAGACATTATATTACATAAATAACTGATGCGTTGGAAACTCAATAATCTTATTTATGCTGTGCATGATATTATATAATAAATTGCGTATATGATGTCATAAGAAATACTTATATCTGACTCTATTTTTAGGAGTTCTGGGTTTTTATATTTCTTAGCATTGGACGTGAACGTCTCTTACTAGGTTCTAGCTACTGCTGAAACCCGGTTTCACATATATAGTTATGAGAGGCAGCGTGGCCGAGTGGTCCAAGGCGCTGTTGTTAGCCACCAGTATCTTTGGAGGCGCAGGTTTAAATACTACCGCTGGTATACGATTACGACGTTATTGATCAATCTTTAATGTGAAATATGCAGTTTTTCGTAAAAAAATGATTCTATTTTAAAAATAATTTGTTGTAATTACAAAAAGTTCTTAGCCCCATTAATTTCCTTTAAAATGAGCTATTGAACAACTCTCTACAATGCTCCAATGCCAAGCCTTCTGTGGAATTACTAACTTATAATATAAGTAAGTGGCGTATAAAATTTAGTATAGGCAAGAGGTCGTTCTTTATTATAAATGCAGTTACCAGTTTTTGGGTCAGTGAGACTTTTGAAGTTAAGATCTCTATCCACTTTTTGAAATAATTGTGAAACCAAATTTAACATGTAAGACCTTGCCACTAAGTTCAATTTAAAAAGTAAAATTATTATTTTCAAGATATTTATATAGTAACTTTGAAATAATAAGTCAAATATGGCATAATACCCTAGAAAAGTTTACCAATGGTAATACTACTACTAAACCTAATGCTACGACTATTATTTAATATTTCAGTTACTATCTGCTATCGTTCGGTCTATTCTATATCATGTAACAAAAACCTAACAAAAAATAAAACTAGTTTTAAAATTTTTGGGTATTTTATAGTTTAAATTAAAAGATTAAAATTATTGCTCAGATACCATATATAATTTTGCAGTTTATAACTTTAGCAATTCTGAACTGAAAACTAAAATAAAATAAAAATTGTTTTTTCAATATTTACGTAACGTCACTCATTACGTCATATATTTTTGTTCTTCATTATAACAACCCCTGCAACCACCATATTTCATGATTACAAAATGTAATTAGAGATCGTTCTTTATTGTAGCTATCTGTGGAAAAGAAAAAAAAAAAAGAAAAAAGAAAAAAATATCCCGTTTGGGGAGAATAACGGGGTTAAAGTCAATTTTCTTGATTTTCAAGCCCATATATTTCCCTTGCTGTTAAAGCCAAGGGAAAGAAATTTTCCTATATAGGGGTTTTGGACAAGGCGGTTCCAATGGTGTACTTTTTGTTTTGATCTGACTCCTTTTTTAGGAACTATGGGTTTTTATATTTCTTAACATTGGACGTGATCGTCTCTTACTAGGATGCTAGCTACCGCTGCAACCCGGATATTATCATATCTTATATGTAACTTTTATTTTATAAGTGTTAGATAGTCTAATGGTAAGCATGCCCACTCGTTACTTGGGAGAAGGGGGTTCGATTCCCCGTCGGGGAGAATTTTTAATATGTTGAATTAAAAGCACTATCTTTTCAATTTAAAATTTAAAAAAGAAACTTGTTTATTTGCATTCTAGCTAAAATAATGAAGATAATATGAATGAACACAGGGTTCAGTTTCTTTGGACCTGAGTTCGTTTTTTAACTATAAATACAAACAGTAAACAGCCTACGGCTTTTTCTTCTTTTAAATAGTAAGAGACAAAACTCAAACAATCAAGTAGCTAACTAAGTCCAATGTATGGAATGGTTTGTTATTTCAGTGATCGTCTTTTAATGTAAATTTACTAACCTACACTATAGTTAAGTGGCCTATATAATTTAGTATAGGCAACAGGTCATTCTTTATTATAAAATTATATTTCTTAACATTGGACGTGATCGTCTCTTACTAGGTTGCTAGCTACCGCTGCAACCCGGATGTAACTACACCTGGAACCACCATATATCAGTTAGTATGGGAGAGAGATCGTTCTTTACTATAAACTATTAATGAAACAGTTCAAGACAGGAAAATGTGGAGCTAGTGCCCTTAGAGAACGCAAATAGCTCTGACATCCCTCATTTGGGCTACAGTATAACGAATGCCCATGCTTTCTTGTGTCCCTGTAATTGATTTCACAATAATCCAAGCCGCCAAGGTAGAAATTAACCACTTTGTCAGTTGAAAATTTTAATGCTATATTGTTTTCAAGGATATCAAAAAGAATTTGACATAATTCAATATCCGTCGGATAGAGCTTGCAGATATCAGGGTGACATTGCCAAGTAACCTGCTGCCCAATTTTTGGTTTTGAATTTTTACTCAGATTGTTATAGGTGACTTCAGCCATCATAATTTCCTTGTCAGATCTAGTTTTAGAGCATTTTTCAATAGTTGTCTCGTACTTTTCAGGACAGTGTGTTCTACTACACAGAGAATTTTTTGCCAAATATTCAGTAGAACTAAACGAACTGTTTAAAACACAGTTAGAAATGCTTTTTTCTTGAGTCGGTGTTCCAGGAATTTGTTCTAAATCATTAGTCTTACAAGAACGTTTACTAATAACCCTAACAGGCTCGTTTTCGCCATAATTGAAAAACATTGCTTTTCCTTTGCTGCTGATAGGTATGCTTTTATGTATATTTTTATTGCTGCTACAGAAACTGCAATTGCTCCTTCCAAAATTAATATACGAATTTTCTAAGAAGTACGCCTCCGTATATTCACTGTGTTGTCGAACATTTTCCATTGTATCTATAAACTGTTCCGCAGTTGCCAATCCATACCTTGGAAGCTTTTCGTTAAACTGACAACATTTCTTTTGGATATTGCCATGAAGCTTTGCCAAAGCATTTCTAGCCGACTTTTCAACAGCATCCGCTCTTTCAAAGAGAATTTTAATCTGTAATTTCGAATACTTTTCGTGATCCCGATAAAACATGCGTAAAATGTTTCTCAATTTACAAAGATCAGCCTGCATTTTTGCCATCTTCTTGTATTTCTGAATGTAATTTTTCCCTTTGTCCTTATGCGTTCTTCGGTACAACCTCGCAGAGAATTTAATTTTTTCATTATAGCTTTTGTCACCCCAGTATCTACCCATTATTCTGGTAGCAACTTTTTTCTTATGTTTGTTTCGGTAATCTATATCGTTATCATACCGTTCCTTGCTCTTTTGTTTCGCTGTCTCAATTTTCCCTTCTCGATACCCCTGATCCGTAAGATACCTCTGTTTTGCTCTGTCATATTTCATTTTCTTAAATCCTGGATCACAAGACATCTTAGTAGCAATCCTTACGCGTGCTCGAGCTTTATTGCGTTTGGTGGCATTTTTATCTCTTTTAAATAAACTTTTCTTATATTTCAGGATGTTAGCTTTATTTTTTGTGTAGTAAAGTTTTCTATTAGTAGAAATTTGGATTGTTCTATTTTGATATTGTTTTTGGTTATTCTTTCTTTTTTTCCACTCGCGTGAGACCATATTTTTTCAAGATTTAAAATTATTAAGCACACAAAATCCCGTGTCGAGTATCTAAAACCTAGCATAAAACAAAACTAATTTTAAAATTTTCAGGTATTTATCTTGTTTGAATTACAAAATTAGTATTATTGGTTAGACACCATAAATATTTTTGCAGTTTAAATAATAAGTTTAGTGATTCTGGACTAAATACTAAAATAATTGCAATTATGAGACAATAATATGGAGATATGTACTTTACGGGTTACAGGATACAATAATAAATTTGAACTGAGATGAAAAAAAAATTTCTTCCAGGAGACAAAAAGCAAAACTAATTTTAGAATTTTCATGTATTTTTGTTGTTTAAATTAAAAAATTACTATTACTGATTAGGCATCATAAATATTTTTGCAGTTTACATAATAATTTTAGCGATTAAGCCAAAAAAGAAAATTTTGGTTCCAGGAGTTTCGGTTACTATTGAGACAAGTAGCTATTATTACTATAGAGTTCATTACATGGACTGTTTTATTGCTTCAAAATTCAAATATCTTTGAAAAGACTGCAGTATGAAAATACATCAAAAATGCAATTTTTTTGACAAAATTGATTCTACTTTAAAAAGTATTTTATTTTTAAATACAAAAGTGACTAGATGTTGCAATTTCCTTTAAAATGAGCTATTATACAGCTCTCTATGATTTTCCAGTGCCCAGCTAGCTGAGCAGAAAGAAAAAGCGGAAAGAAAAAAATATCCCGTTTGTGGAGAATAACGTGGTAAAAGTCAATTTTCTTGATTTTCAAGCCAATATATTTTCTTTGTTATTCAAGCCAAAGGGCGGTAAGTTTCCTTTATAGAGGATTCGGACAAGGCGGTTCTAATGGTGTACTTTTTGTTTTGATCTGACTCTTTTTTTAGGAGTTGGGGGGTTTTATATTTCTTAACATTGGAGGTGATCGTCTCTTACTAGGTTGCTAGCTACCGCTGCAACCCGGATAAGAGACGAACCTCAAGCAATCAAGTAGCTAACTAAGTCCAATGTATGCAGTGGTATGTTATTCCAATGATCGTCTTTTAATGTAAACAGCCATGATACTGATGGGAATTACATAATCCCTATTTATGTTTCAGTTAACATGGGCTAGGTGTCGTTCTTTATTGTAAAAATTTTCCTTCCAGGAGACAAAAAGCAAAACTAATTTTAGAATTTTCATGTATTTTTGTTGTTTAAATTAAAAAATTACTATTACTGATTAGGCATCATAAATATTTTTGCAGTTTACATAATAATTTTAGCGATTAAGCCAAAAAAGAAAATTTTGGTTCCAGGAGTTTCGGTTACTATTGAGACAAATAGCTATTATTACTATAGAGTTCATTACCATGAACTGTTTTATTGCTTCAAAATTCAAATATCTTTGAAAAGACTGCAGTATGAAAATACATCAAAAATGCAATTTTTTTGACAAAATTGTTTCTACTTTAAAAAGTATTTTATTTTTAATTACAAAAGTGACAAGATGTTGCAATTGCCTTTAAAATGAGCTATTATACAACTCTCTATGTTTTTCCAGTGCCCAGCTAGCTGAGCAGAAAAAAAAAGCGGAAAGAAAAAAATATCCCGTTTGTGGAGAATAACGTGGTAAAAGTCTATTTTCTTGATATTCAAGCCAATATATTTTCTTTGTTATTCAAGCCAAAGGGCGGTAAGTTTCCTTTATAAAGGATTCGGACAAGGCGGTTCTAATGGTGTACTTTTTGTTTTGATCTGACTCTTTTCTTAGGAGTTGGGGGTTTTATATTTCTTAACATTGGAGGTGATCGTCTCTTACTAGGTTGCTAGCTACCGCTGCAACTCGGACTATAGTGAAGTTGCGTATGCAAGTTAGTATAGGGAAAAGTTCGATCTTTATTATAACTCTAATATAAAGCTACGACATTCATTATTTATCTAGTAGGGTTTCAGACAAGGTAGTTCTAATGATGTACTTTTGTTTTGATCTTACTCTATTTTTAGGAGTTTTGTTATATTTCTTAGCATGGGACTGATCGTCTCTTACTAGGTTGCTAGCTACTGCTGCAACCCAAATTCACATATATATTTATTTATTAGAGGCAGCCTGGCCGAGTGGTCCAAGACACTGGTGTTAGCCACCAGTCTCTTCGGAGGAGTGGGTTCAAATCTTACCGCTGGTATACGATTATGTTTGAAAGACTGCAGTGTGAAAAGACATCAAAAATGCAGTTTTTGGTGGAAAAATTTATTCTCTTTTAGAAATAATTTATTTTAGTTACAAAAGGTTTTTAACCCAATTAATTTCCTTTAAAATGAGCTATTGAACAACCCTCTACGATGTTCCAGTGCCAAGCTATCTGTGGAAAAGAAAAAGAAAAAAGAAAAAGAAAAAAATATCCCGTTTGGGGAGAATAACGTGGTTAAAGTCAATTTTCTTGATTTTCATGCCAATATATTTCCCTTGCTGTTCAAGCCAAGGGACAGAAAGTTTCTTATACAGGGGTTTCGGACAAGGCGGTTCTAATGGTGTACTTTTTAATTTGATCTGACTCCTCTGTTAGGAACTATGGGTTTTTATATTTCTTAACATTGGACGTGATCGTCTCTTACTAGGTTGCTAGCTACCGCTGCAACCCGGATAAAGGTAGAACTCTTTCTAATTGATTACAAACATGAAAAAGCCTACGGCTTTTTCTTCTTTGAAATAGTAAGAGACTAGCCTCAAGCAATCAAATAGCTAACTAAATCAAATGTATGTAATGGGTTTTAATTCCAATGGTCGTCTTTTAATGGAAAATTTTAATATATTTGCCTTAAATATAAATGTACTAGCCTACACTAAAGTTAAGTGGCATATAAAATTTAGTAGAGGCAAGAGGTCGTTCTTTATTATAATACGATTATGTTTGAAAGACTGCAGTGTGAAAAGACATCAAAATGCAGTTTTTGGTGGAAAAATTTATTCTCTTTTAGAAATAATTTATTTTAGTTACTATAGATTTTTAACCCAATTAATTTCCTTTAAAATGAGCTATTGAACAACCCTCTACGATGTTCCAGTGCCAAGCTATCTGTGGAAAAGAAAAAAGAAAAAAAAAAAAAAAAATATCCCGTTTAGGCAGAATGTTGTAGTAGCTGCCACTTTTCTTGATTTTCAAGCCAATATATTTCCCTTGCTGTTCAAGCTAAGGGACAGAAAGTTTTCTATACAGGGGTTTCGGACAAGGCGGTTCTAATGGTGTACTTTTTGTTTTGATCTGACTCCTTTGTTAGGAACTATGGGTTTTTATATTTCTTAACATTGGACGTGATCGTCTCTTACTAGGTTGCTAGCTACCGCTGCAACCCGGATTATATTTCTTAACATTGGACGAGATCGTCTCTTACTAGGTTGCTAGCTACCGCTGCAACCTGGATATGTAATTTTGAATGCTTTTTATGATTCTGGTTAACATTGGACGTGATAGTCTCTTACTAGGTTGATAGCTACCGCTGCTACCCGGATAGCTACCCCTGAAACCCCCGTATATCAGTTACTATGGGCGAGAGATCGTTCTTTACTGTACTTCAGAAACATCGTGTTTTTCTATTCACGTCATAGCTCTAATAAAACTATAACGACATTCATTATTTATCTAGTAGGGTTTCAGACAAGGTGGTTCTAAATATGTACTTTTGTTGATATCTGACTCTATGTTTAGGAGTTCTGGGTTTTTATATTTCTTAGCATTGGACTGATCGTCTCTTGCTAAGTTGCTAGCTACTGCAGCAACCCAGATTCACATATATAGTTATAAGAGGCAACATGGCCGAGTGGCCCAAGCCGCTGGTGTTAGCCACCAGTCTCTTCTTAGGCGTGGGCTCAAATCGTACCACTGGTATACGATTGTGATTTATGTACAAAAATCAAATATCTTTGAAAAGATTGCAGCATGAAAAGACATCAAAAATGTAGTTTTTGGTGGAAAAATTTATTCTCTTTTAGAAATATTTTACGAGAATTTTAGAAATTTAGCTACTAAAGATTTTTAACCTAATTAATTTCCTTTAAAATGAGCTATTGAACAACTCTCTACGATATTCCAGTGCCAAGCTATCTGTGGAAAAGAAAGAAAAAAAGAAAAAAAAATATGCCGTTTGTGGAGAATAACGTAGTTAAAGTCAATTTTCTTGATTTTCAAGCCAATATATTCCCCTTGCTGTTCAAGCCAAATGACAGAAAGTTTCCTATACAGGGGTTTCAGACAAGGCGGTTCTAATGGTGTACTTTTTGTTTTGATCTGACTCCTCTGTTAGGAACTATGGGTTTTTATATTTCTTAACATTGGACGTGATCGTCTCTTACTAGGTTGCTAGCTACCGCTGCAACCCGGAAAATTACAAAAGATTTTTAACCCCGTTAATTTCCTTTAAAATGAGACATTAAACAACTCTCTACGATGTTCCAGTGCCAAGCTATCTGTGGAGTTACTAACCTATACTATAATTAAGTGGCGTATAAAATTTAGTATAGGCAAGAGGTCGTTCTTTATTATAAAATCAACTACGCTGAACGAAATGACTATATCAAAATTTTGATTGGATGTGTTTGGGGGACGGATGGGCGTGGGGGGGGGGGCCTAGGTGCCCTCCAATCACTTTTGACTATTAAAAAGGGTACTAGCCCTTTGAATTTCCAATCGAATGAGCCTGTTTTGAATTTTCTAAGACAACGCCTTCTATAAGAACATTATAGGCCCCCAAGACATAACTTAAAACCCTTGCTCTGAGGGTTGTGGGGGAATATCCTCTTCAAAAACAAATTTTATATCTGGAAATCAACTACGCTGAACAAAATGGCTGTCTCAAAATTTTGATTGGATGTGTTTGGGGGAATGATGGGCGTGGGGGGGGGACTAGTGTCCCTCCAATCACTTTCGACTATTAAAAAGGTAACTAGCCCTTTGAATCAACTACGCTGAACAAAATGGCTATATCAAAATTTTTATTGGATGTATTTTGGGGAATGATGGGCGTGGGGGGCCTAGTTGCCCTCCAATCACTTTCGACTATTTAAAAGGGTACTAGCCCTTTGAATTTCCAATCGAATGAGCCTGATTTGAAGTTTGTACGACAACGCCTTATATAAAAACCTTATATGTCCCCAGGGCATAACTTAAAACTATTGCCCCGAGGGTTGTGGGGGACTGTCCTCTTCAAAAACAAATTTTCTATCTGGAAATCAGCTACGCTGAACAAAATGGCTATCCAAAAATTTTGATCGGATGTATTTGGGGGAATAATGGGCGTGGGTGGGGTAGTTGCCCTCCAATCACTTTCGACTATTAAAAAGGGTACTAGCCCTTTGAATTTCCACTTGAATGAGCCTTTTTTGAAGTTTCTACGACAACGCCTTCTATAAAACACTTATATGCCCTCAGGGCATAATTTAAAACCCTTGCCCCGTGGGTTGTAAGGGAGTGTCCTCCTCAAAAAGATATTTTCTATCTTTAAATAAACTACGCTGAACAAAATGGCCATCTCAAAATTTTGATTGGACGTATTTGGGGGAATGATGGGCGTGGGCGGGGTAGTTGTCCGCCAGTCACTTTTGACTATTAAAAAGGGCACTAGCCACTCCACTTTCTAATCGAATGAGCCCTTTTTGAAGTTTCTGCGACGACTCTTTCGATACGATGTGCCCGGGTATGGAGAAAACACAAAAAAAACAAAAAAAAACAAAAAAAAAACAACACATTGTGCCCACATCGTTCTTTACTTAGGCAGCACTGGCGCGCTGCCTATGATTTAGCTACCAAAGGTCTAAAGTAGTTTGATATTTGTTGAATTCTGTTTCCACATCGTTCCAAGCACTCATCCTTCTGAATATTTTAGCACGACGTCATAGATACCAAAAAGCTCCTTTTCCGGTTTTTCCTCTTCATAATTTTGCACGAAGTCAAAGATACCATAAAGCTTCTCTTCAAGTTACTATTAAATTTTTTAATTTCAATATCTCGGGTGGCCAAGTGGCTGCGATGTATTTCGGGGGGCCGGCGACGTGGATAGGTCGTTCTAAGAGCTTGAGTCTTGGGATCAATACCCACACCCGACATTTTTTTTATTAAACCTCTAAATTTTGTATCATTTTATTTTGACGACTATGACGTCCGTCATCAAACTGTACAAGATTACGAATATATCTGTACAGCAAGAGGAAAAGGTATGGGGGAAATGTATGAAGAAATGATGAACAAAAATAAAACAAAAGGAAAGCTGCAGTAAGAGAATATGCAAAAACGAGTGTAACCCCGGATTTCAAATGAAAAAACGCAAAACGAAATTTTCGGTGGTATACAAGATACAGCTTCTAACTGTCTAGCTGTCTCAATTATATTAACAGAAGATTTCGTTTCGCGTTGGTTTTAACCCCTTTTCCTATGCTCACTGAATATTTTGATTTTTAGGTATCAATCAATTTGATACAGAGACGGTAGTAAAAACAACTACCGTTTTACTATAAAAACGGAAGTAAGAAAACGGCAACCCTTTTTATTTTATTTTTTCTTTTTTTAAAAAAAAAAAAAAAAAACAGGAAAGAAAACGGTTAAAAAAATCAGAAAAGGTGCCAACGCCTATTAATTACTACCTACAGCTGCAACCCAGATATGGGACGTGATCGTCTCTTATTAGGTTTCTTGCTACCACTGCAACCCGGATACAAGCTTACACTACAGTTAAGTTGCCTATAAAAGTTAGTACAGGTAAGAGTTCGTTCCTTATTATTGTCTCTTACTAGGTTGCTAGCTACCGCTGCAACCTGGATATCTTTACCATATCGTAACAATTTGTTTTATTATAATAATTAATTTAGTTAATTACAAAAGGTTTCTATATACGGCAGTTTTGTTTAAAATGAGCCATTACACAGCTCTTTATTATGACCACAAACTGTTTGATTTAATACTTAAGTTACTATGGGTTCAGTTCGTTCCTTATTGTAATTTCAGTTAACATGGGCAAGGTGTCGTTCTTTATTGTAATTTATGAGAGGCAGCCTGGCCGAGTGGTCCAAGGCACTGGTGTTAGCCACCAGTCTCTTCAGAGGCGTGGGTTCAATTCTTACCGCTGGTATACGATTATGTTTGAAAGACTGCAGTGTGAAAAGACATCAAAATGCAGTTTTTGGTGGAAAAATTTATTCTCTTTTAGAAATAATTTATTTTAGTTACTATAGATTTTTAACCCAATTAATTTCCTTTAAAATGAGCTATTGAACAACCCTCTACGATGTTCCAGTGCCAAGCTATCTCTGGATACAAAAGAAAAAAAAAAGAAAAAAAGAAAAAATATCCCGTTTAGGCAGAATGTTGTAGTAGCTGCCACTTTTCTTGATTTTCAAGCCAATATATTTCCCTTGCTGTTCAAGCCAAGGGACAGAAATTTTACTATGCAGGGGTTTCGGACAAGGCGGTTCTAATGGTGTACTTTTTGTTTTGATCTGACTCTTTTTTTTAAGAACTATGGGTTTTTATATTTCTTAACATTGGACGTGATCGTCTCTTACTAGGTTGCTAGCTACCGCTGCACCCCGGATTATATTTCTTAACATTGGAAGTGATCGTCTCTTACTAGGTTGCTAGCTACCGCTGCAACCCGGATTAGTATAGGGAAGAGTTCGATCTTTATTATAACAATTTTTTTGAAAAAATTGATTCTACTTTAAAAAGTATTTTATTTTTAATTACAAAAGTGACTAGATGTTGCAATTGCCTTTAACATGAGCTATTATACAACTCTCTACGATTTTCCAGTGCCCAGCTAGCTGAGCATGAAAAAAAGCGGAAAGAAAAAAATATCCCGTTTGTGGAGAATAACGTGGTAAAAGTCTATTTTCTTGATTTTCAAGCCAATATATTTTCTTTGTTATTCAAGCCAAAGGGCGGTAAGTTTTCTTTATAGAGGATTCGGACAAGGTGGTTCTAATGGTGTACTTTTTGTTTTGATCTGACTCTTTTTTTAGGAGTTGGGGGGTATTATATTTCTTAACATTGGAGGTGATCGTCTCTTACTAGGTTGCTAGCTACCGCTGCAACCCGGATCTTCAAATGATCGTCCTTTAATGTAATTTCATGCTATATTATTACAAACAGGAAAAAACCTATGGCTTTTTCTTCTTTGAAATAGTAAGAGACGAGCCTCAAGCAATCAAGTAGCTAACTAAGTCCAATGTATGCAGTGGTATGTTATTCCAATGATCGTCTTTTAATGTGAACAGCCATGATACTGATGGGAATTACATAATCCCTATTTATGTTTCAGTTAACATGGGCTAGGTGTCGTTCTTTATTGTAAAATTTTTCTTCCAGGAGACAAAAAGCAAAACTAATTTTAGAATTTTCATGTATTTTTGTTGTTTAAATTAAAAAATTACTATTATTGATTAGGCATCATAAATATTTTTGCAGTTTACATAATAATTTTAGCGATTAAGCCAAAAAAGAAAATTTTGGTTCCAGGAGTTTCGGTTACTATTGAGACAAGTAGCTATTATTACTATAGAGTTCATTACCATGAACTGTTTTATTGCTTCAAAATTCAAATATCTTTGAAAAGACTGCAGTATGAAAATACATCAAAAAGGCAATTTTTTTGACAAAATTGATTCTACTTTAAAAAGTATTTTATTTTTAATTACAAAAGTGACTAGATGTTGCAATTACCTTTAAAATGAGCTATTATACAACTCTCTATGATTTTCCAGTGCCCAGCTAGCTGAGCAGAAAAAACAAGCGGAAAGAAAAAAATATCCCGTTTGTGGAGAATAACGTGGTAAAAGTGTATTTTCTTGATTTTCAAGCCAATATATTTTCTTTGATATTCAAGCCAAAGGGCGGTAAGTTTCCTTTATAGAGGATTTGGACAAGGCGGTTCTAATGGTGTACTTTTTGTTTTGATCTGACTCTTTTTTTAAGGAGTGGGGGGGTTTTATATTTCTTAACATTGGAGGTGATCGTCTCTTACTAGGTTGCTAGCTACCGCTGCAACCCGGATGTTCTTTAATGTAAAAATTCGATGATCGAGCCTTTATGTAACCCGGATTAAAAAATTATTATCATATCTTATATGTAACTTTTATTTTATAAGTCTTCGATAGTCTAATGGTAAGTATGCGCACTTGTTACCTGGGAGAAGGGGGTTCGATTCCCCGTCGGGGAGAACTTTTAATATGTTGAATTAAAAGAACTATCTTTTCAATTTAAAATTTTAAAAAGAAACTTGTTTATTTACATTCTAGCTAAAATAATGAAGATAATATGAATGAACCACTGTGTTTAGTTTCTTTGGACTTGAGTTCGTTTTTTAACTATAAATACAAACAGGAAAAAGCCTAAGGCTTTTTCTTCTTTTAAATAGTAAGAGACGAAATTCAAACAATCAAGTAGCTAACTAAGTCCAATGTATGGAATCGTTTGTTATTTTAGTGATCGTCTTTTAATGTATTATTTTATTTTTAAATAAAAAATTGACTAGATGTAGCAATTTACTTTAAAATGAGCTATTATACAGCTCTCTATGATTTTCCAGTGCCCAGCTAGCTGAGCAGAAAAAAAAGCGGAAAGAAAAAAATATCCCGTTTGTGGAGAATAACGTGGTAAAAGTCAATTTTCTTGATTTTCAAGCCAATATATTTTCTTTGTTATTCAAGCCAAAGGGCGGTAAGTTTCCTTTATAGAGGATTCGGACAAGGCGGTTCTAATGGTGTACTTTTTGTTTTGATCTGACTCTTTTTTTAGGAGTTGGGGGGTTTTATATTTCTTGACATTGGAGGTGATCGTCTCTTACTAGGTTGCTAGCTACCGCTGCAACCCGGATCAAGAATGAGAGAATTTACATCTGTGTCGCTCTTAAGTAGTAATTATGACGTCACGGCGTAATGATTTTATGGACGTCAAGGCGCAATGATATTATTTCATGACGTCATCAGAAACAACAATATAATTTCGTGTTTTTCTATTCACGTCATAGCTCTAATATAAAGCTACGACATTCATTATTTATCTAGTAGGGTTTCAGACAAGGTAGTTCTAATGATGTACTTTTGTTTTGATCTTACTCTATTTTTAGGAGTTTTGTTATATTTCTTAGCATGGGACTGATCGTCTCTTACTAGGTTGCTAGCTACTGCTGCAACCCAAATTCACATATATATTTATTTATGAGAGGCAGCCTGGCCGAGTGGTCCAAGACACTGGTGTTAGCCACCAGTCTCTTCGGAGGCGTGGGTTCAAATCTTACCGCTGGTATACGATTATGTTTGAAAGACTGCAGTGTGAAAAGACATCAAAAATGCAGTTTTTGGTGGAAAAATTTATTCTCTTTTAGAAATAATTTATTTTAGTTACTATAGATTTTTAACCCAATTAATTTCCTTTAAAATGAGCTATTGAACAACCCTCTACGATGTTCCAGTGCCAAGCTATCTGTGGAAAAGAAAAAAAAAGAAAAGAGAAAAAAATATCCTGTTTGGGGAGAATAACGTGGTTAAAGTCAATTTTCTTGATTTTCAAGCCAATATATTTCCCTCGCTGTTCAAGCCAAGGGACAGAAAGTTTCCTATACAGGGGTTTCGGACAAGGCGGTTCTAATGGTGTACTTTTTGTTTTGATCTGACTCCTTTGTTAGGAACTATGGGTTTTTATATTTCTTAACATTGGACGTGATCGTCTCTTACTAGGTTGCGATCTATCGCTGCAACCCGGAAAAAACACACATTGTGCCCACATCGTTCTTTACTCAGGCAGTGCTAGCGCGCTGCCTATGATAATAAACTGATTACACACAGGAAAAAGCCTACGGCTTTTTCTTCTTTTAAATAGTAAGAGACGAGTCTCAAATAATCAAGTAGCTAGCTAATTCCAAAGGTATGCAATTTTCGTTATTCCAATGATCGTTTTTTATTGTAACTAGGTTTCAGCCATCTCTACAGCCATGATACTATTGGAAATTACATAATCCCTATTTATGTTTTAGTTAACATGGGCAAGGTGTCGTTCTTTATTGTATTTTAGTAGCAATCCTTACGCGTGCTCGAGCTTTATTGCGTTTGGTGGCATTTTTATATCTTTTAAATAATATTTTCTGATATTTCAGGATGTTAGCTTTATTTTTTGTGTAGTAAAGTTTTCTATTAGTAGAAATTTGGATTGTTCTATTTTGATATTGTTTTTGGTTATTCTTTCTTTTTTTCCACTCGCGTGAGACCATATTTTTTCAAGGTTTAAAATTATTAAGCACACAAAATCCCGTGTCGAGTATCTAAAACCTAGCATAAAACAAAACTAATTTTAAAATTTTCAGGTATTTATCTTGTTTGAATTACAAAATTAGTATTATTGGTTAGACACCATAAATATTTTTGCAGTTTACATAATAAGTTTAGTGATTCTGGACTGAAAACTAAAATAATTGCAATTATGAGACAATAATATGGAGATATGTACTTTACGGGTTACAAACCAAAAAAAGTTTGGTTCCAGGATACAATAATAAATTTGAACTGAGATGAAAAAAAAATTTCTTCCAGGAGACAAAAAGCAAAACTAATTTTAGAATTTTCATGTATTTTTGTTGTTTAAATTAAAAAATTACTATTACTGATTAGGCATCATAAATATTTTTGCAGTTTACATAATAATTTTAGCGATTAAGCCAAAAAAGAAAATTTTGGTTCCAGGAGTTTCGGTTACTATTGAGACAAGTAGCTATTATTACTATAGAGTTCATTACATGGACTGTTTTATTGCTTCAAAATTCAAATATCTTTGAAAAGACTGCAGTATGAAAATACATCAAAAATGCAATTTTTTTGACAAAATTGATTCTACTTTAAAAAGTATTTTATTTTTAAATACAAAAGTGACTAGATGTTGCAATTTCCTTTAAAATGAGCTATTATACAGCTCTCTATGATTTTCCAGTGCCCAGCTAGCTGAGCAGAAAAAAAAAGCGGAAAGAAAAAATATCCCGTTTGTGGAGAATAACGTGGTAAAAGTCAATTTTCTTGATTTTCAAGCCAATATATTTTCTTTGTTATTCAAGCCAAAGGGCGGTAAGTTTCCTTTATAGAGGATTCGGACAAGGCGGTTCTAATGGTGTACTTTTTGTTTTGATCTGACTCTTTTTTTAGGAGTTGGGGGGTTTTATATTTCTTGACATTGGAGGTGATCGTCTCTTACTAGGTTGCTAGCTACTTATAACACACAGTGTACATGAGGCGCACCTCGTTTCTGATACTCGATACGCCAGAAATGATCCTTAATTTTACCAAACAAAGGATTTGTCTTTGAACAAATCAGCTCATTAAATATAGGTGTCCATTTCTTGTCAAAGTGCATGGAAACTGCAATTGGATCTAGACACGTCAACTCTGCTGGGGTCATTTTTGCCACACCAGGTAAGATCTTATGGACAGTCCGTAAATAGTCAATAAATTCAGGAGAGTACCACTCAGCACATGAAACTGTCAAAAACAAAGTCGGTGGACCCAATTGCTCAATCATTGACTTTACTTTATAGGAAAGAGATTGAAAATACTGCTGAGATCCTCTGATTTTTGATTGAACAGAAAACAAAGTCGCTTCCATCTCTCCATCACGGGAATGAAGCCTGTCTATAAATTGACGAGCATTTTGATTTGGTTTCACAGTCCGCAACATATGACCAACGCTATTACACATGTAAGAGAATTCTTGCAATTGGAAGCTGTGAAAAAGAAACTGTTTGTCAAGACGAAACTTAGTATGTCTGCTAAGAAGCCTTGATTTAAAATATTCTGCATTCCTAATCCGAAATGGTCTTGCCTTGTCACGCAAGCCATATTTGCCTTTCGGGAAAAGATTTGGAAACACTTTTAGATCAAGTTCTTCCTGAAATAAGTCTTCGCTCTCACCTTTTAGTTTCTTGATTTGAAATTGGTCAGTACCAAGATCTTTCATTTGCTTAAAATCTTCAATGAAGTCTTTTGGAACCGCTGAATTGAGAGGCTGGACAGAAAAATGTTCAACCAATGTAGATTTTGCACTTTCTGTCAGTTTCTGAAGGATTGCAGCTTCCGGTATTTCAGGTAAATTATCAACACCAACCGCTTTTTCAGCAAGACGGGCTTCAAGTATTTTTTTTAAATCTTCTAGGGTGTATGCATGTATTGTTTTATAGAGACTGTTGTTCTCTCTTAACCACAACAGTGCTTCATGGACTTTTCTCAGATCTATTAGTGCAGTCCAAACATTCTTGTTGTAAGTAGGCTGACCATTGACAATGACTACAAAACTATCAATGTTAAGAAGTTTTTCAGGCTGAATATCTGCATTTGCTTGCACATCAACAGGTAGATATACTATTCTCCCCTTAAGAGCGTCAACAAGTTCTGTTCTAGGTCTCTTCAATGCAGTTACTTGTCCTAATCTGACGATCGTAAGACAAGGCATTACAAATCGAATCATTGCCATTTCAAAATTATTTAAACACTTTATACATTCCGGTGTACAGTCTATATGAAGGTTATTTAATACTGATCGGACATTCTCCTGACTTTTCAACATTTTCCCAGCACAGTAATCACAGACAAAGAATGAATCTATGACATCCTCTTTCCAACCTGTACATTGAATTAGTTCTTCTCTGTCATCTTTGGGTATGTCCTGTTGTAGGTGTTCTAAAATCGTGGCCATCATTACATCAAAACCTTTCTTATTTGAAAGGGATCTTAGACTCTTCAATTGGTATTTTGTCTTTATCTGCTCACAACTGTCACAATGCATTGTGGGGTATACATCCCTAATGTTAGCTACCTTATCAAGGCTCTCACCAAATAATTTTATTATTGTATTTTCATCCACAGAAACTCTAATATTGCTATCACCGTAAATGAAGTCTTGACTATTATTACGACAGAGTCTACTTGACACTTCTTCTATGTAATGACTTAGTTCCTTGTACGAGCCCTCGACTTTTAGTAGATTAATATGTTGTATAATCTTACATTTTGATACTGCCTTATATACGCTATTAATGAAACAGTTCAAGACAGGAAAATGTGGAGCTAGTGCCCTTAGAGAACGCAAATAGCTCTGACATCCCTCATTTGGGCTACAGTATAACGAATGCCCATGCTTGTTTGTGTCCCTGTAATTGATTTCACAATAATCCAAGCCGCCAAGGTAGAAATTAACCACTTTGTCAGTTGAAAATTTTAATGCTATATTGTTTTCAAGGATATCAAAAAGAATTTGACATAATTCAATATCCGTCGGATAGAGCTTGCGGATATCAGGGTGACATTGCCAAGTATTCTGCTGCCCAATTTTTGGTTTTGAATGTTTACTCAGATTGTTATAGGTGACTTCAGCCATCATAATTTCCTTGTCAGATCTAGTTTTAGAGCATTTTTCAATAGTTGTCTCGTACTTTTCAGGACAGTTTGTTCTACTACACAGAGAATTTTTTGCCAAATATTCAGTAGAACTAAACGAACTGTTTAAAACACAGTTAGAAATGCTTTTTTCTTGAGTCGGTGTTCCAGGAATTTGTTCTAAATCATTAGTCTTACAAACACATTTACTAATAACCCTAACAGGCTCGTTTTCGCCATAATTGAAAAACATTGCTTTTCCTTCGCTGTTGATAGGTATGCTTGTATATATATTTTTATTGCTGCTACATAAACTGCAATTGCTCCTTCCAAAATTAATATACGAATTTTCTAAGAAGTACGCCTCCGTATATTCACTGTGTTGTCGAACATTTTCCATTGCATCTATAAACTGTTCCGCAGTTGCCAATCCATACCTTGGAAGCTTTTCGTTAAACTGACAACATTTCTTTTGGATATTGCTATGAAGCTTTGCCAAAGCATTTCTAGCCGACTTTTCAACAGCATCCGCTCTTTCAAAGAGAATTTTAATCTGTAATTTCGAATACTTTTCGTGATCCCGATAAAACATGCGTAAAATGTTTCTCAATTTACAAAGATCAGCCTGCATTTTTGCCATCTTCTTGTATTTCTGAATGTAATTTTTCCCTTTGTCCTTATGCGTTCTTCGGTACAACCTCGCAGAGAATTTAATTTTTTCATTATAGCTTTTGTCACCCCAGTATCTACCCATTATTCTGGTAGCAACTTTTTTCTTATGTTTGTTTCGGTAATCTATATCGTTATCATACCTTTCCTTGCTCTTTTGTTTCGCTGTCTCAATTTTCCCTTCTCGATACCCCTGATCCGTAAGATACCTCTGTTTTGCTCTGTCATATTTCATTTTCTTAAAACCTGGATCACAAGACATCTTAGTAGCAATCCTTACGCGTGCTCGAGCTTTGTTGCGTTTGGTGGCATTTTTATCTCTTTTAAATAAACTTTTCTGATATTTCAGGATGTTAGCTTTATTTCTTGTGTAGTAAAGTTTTCTATTAGTAGAAATTTGGATTGTTCTATTTTGATATTGTTTTTGGTTATTCTTTCTTTTTTTCCACTCGCGTGAGACCATATTTTTTCAAGGTTTAAAATTATTAAGCACACAAAATCCCGTGTCGAGTATCTAAAACCTAGCATAAAACAAAACTAATTTTAAAATTTTCAGGTATTTATCTTGTTTGAATTACAAAATTAGTATTATTGGTTAGACACCATAAATATTTTTGCAGTTTACATAATAAGTTTAGTGATTCTGGACTGAAAACTAAAATAATTGCAATTATGAGACAATAATATGGAGATATGTACTTTACGGGTTACAAACCAAAAAAAGCTTGGTTCCAGGATACAATAATAAATTTGAACTGAGATGAAAAAAAAATTTCTTCCAGGAGACAAAAAGCAAAACTAATTTTAGAATTTTCATGTATTTTTGTTGTTTAAATTAAAAAATTACTATTACTGATTAGGTATCATAAATATTTTTGCAGTTTACATAATAATTTTAGCGATTAAGCCAAAAAAGAAAATTTTGGTTCCAGGAGTTTCGGTTACTATTGAGACAAGTAGCTATTATTACTATAGAGTTCATTACATGGACTGTTTTATTGCTTCAAAATTCAAATATCTTTGAAAAGACTGCAGTATGAAAATACATCAAAAATGCAATTTTTTTGACAAAATTGATTCTACTTTAAAAAGTATTTTATTTTTAAATACAAAAGTGACTAGATGTTGCAATTTCCTTTAAAATGAGCTATTATACAGCTCTCTATGATTTTCCAGTGCCCAGCTAGCTGAGCAGAAAAAAAAAGCGGAAAGAAAAAAATATCCCGTTTGTGGAGAATAACGTGGTAAAAGTCAATTTTCTTGATTTTCAAGCCAATATATTTTCTTTGTTATTCAAGCCAAAGGGCGGTAAGTTTCCTTTATAGAGGATTCGGACAAGGCGGTTCTAATGGTGTACTTTTTGTTTTGATCTGACTCTGTTTTTAGGAGTTGGGGGGTTTTATATTTCTTGACATTGGAGGTGATCGTCTCTTACTAGGTTGCTAGCTACCGCTGCAACCCGGATATCTAGCTAATTCCAAAGGTATGCAATTTTTGTTATTCCAATGGTCGTTTTTTATTGTAACTAGGTTTCAGCCATCTCTACAGCCATGATACTATTGGAAATTACATAATCCCTATTTATGTTTTAGTTAACATGGGCAAGGTGTCGTTCTTTATTGTATTAACCCAATTAATTTCCTTTAAAATGAGCCATTGAACAACTCTCTACGATGTTCCAGTGCCAAGCTATCTGTGGAAAAGAAGAAGAAGAAGAAGAAGAAGAAGAAAGAAAAAAATATCCCGTTTGTGGAGAATAACGTGGTTAAAGTCTATTTTCTTGATTTTCAAGCCAATATACTTTCTTTGTTATTCAAGCCAAAGGGCGGTCAGTTTCTTTTATAGGAGTTTCGGACAAAGCGGTTCTAATGGCGTACTTTTTTTTTCGATCTGACTCTTTTCTTAGGAGCTAGGGGTTTTTATATTTCTTAACATTGGACGTGATCGTCTCTTACTAGGTTGCTAGCTACCGCTGCAACCCGGATTATGATGAGCAATATCGGTCCTTTGTGTAACAAGGTGGTTCTAATGGTGTACTTTTTGTTTTGATCTGACTCCCTTTTT
Organism: Artemia sp. Qi Xiang Cuo; assembly: GCF_049724085.1. Classification (NCBI taxonomy): domain Eukaryota; kingdom Metazoa; phylum Arthropoda; class Branchiopoda; order Anostraca; family Artemiidae; genus Artemia; species Artemia sp. Qi Xiang Cuo. Next base: position 26,594,787 of record NC_142797.1, on the reverse strand, counting down.
AGGAGCTATGGGTTATTATTTTTCCTAACATTGGACGTGACCGTCTCTTACTGGGTTGCTAGCTACCACTGCAACCCTGATACAGTTTTGACGCCTCTTATATAGTAATTATGACGTCACTGCATCAAAAATATAGTTTTTATTGGAAAAATTTATTCTCTTTTAGAAATTATTTATTTTAGTTACTATAGATTTTTAACCCAACTAATTTCCTTTAGGATGAGCTATTGAACAACCCTCTACGATGTTCCAGTGCCAAGCTATCTCTGGATACAAAGAAAAGAGAAAAAAATATCCCGTTTGGGGAGAATAATGTGGTTAAAGTCAATTTTCATGATATTCAAGCCAATATATTTCCGTTGCTGTTCAAGCCAAGGGACAGAAAGTTTCCTATAAATGGGTTTCGGACAAGGTGGTTCTAATGGTGTACTTTTTGTTTTGATCTGACTCCTTTTTTAGGAGCTATGGGTTTTTGTATTTCTTAACATTCGACTTGATCGTCTCTTACTTGGTTGCTAGCTGCCTCTACAACCCGGAACTAAGTTTCAGCCATCTCTACAGCCATGATACTATTGGAAATTACATAATCCCTATTTATGTTTCAGTTAACATGGGCAAGGTTTCGTTCTTTATTGTTAAATTGATTAAAAAGAAAATAATGCAAGGTAAATATTTTTTGTCACGTATCGATTCATTTTCAAGCTCCAAGGTTATTTTTGCGATTATTATATTCTAATAGTGGTAGATATTTCTTTTTAAGAAGGTCAAACATGGCTCTGATATATTGGTTATCATCAGACGTCAGTAACATACTCAGATTATTATCTGCGTATCTTATTTGTATATTTGTTTCGTATTATGAACCTAATGGAGACAGAATATTGCTCTGATATGGAGTATGTGCTAATTGTTACTCTAACAGAACCAAATATGGCCCTAGATTTGACCCAAATAAAGCATATGATGATTTATTTTACTATGAGCTAGAACTCGTTCTTAATTATTAAGGTTAGTTAAGTGGCCTATACATGTTAGTATGGGCAAGAGTTCGTTCTTTATTATAACCCTGATAACAAACAGGAAAATATTACAAACAGGAAAAAGCCTACGGCTTTTTCTTCTTTGAAATAGTAAGAGACGAACCTCAAACGATCAAGCAGCTAACTAACTCCAATGCATGCAATAACTTTTTATTCCAATGATCGTCTTTTAATGTAACACATCAGTTACTATGGGAGAGAGATCGTTCTTTAGTGTACAACTGTGGAACAGTTTACAGATGTAATGGGAAATTTTATACATCACTGTGAATATATGTAGGCATAATTGTTCTTTACTTAGTTTCAGCTTTAATTCGATGATCCAGACTTTATGTACTAACTACATCCAAAGACTATGACGTCATTGATTAATATTGTATATAAAAAATTAAGTTTTTCGTAAAAAAAAATTAATTTAAAAAAAAAATTAAGTACACATAGCGCGAGATCTAGAGATTTCCTTTAAAATGAGCCATTGAACAACTCTCTACGATGTTCCAGTGCCAAGCTATCTGTGGAAAAGAAAGAAAAAAATATCCTGTTTGGGGAGAATAACGTGGTAAAAGTCAATTTTCTTGATTTTCAAGCCAATATATTTTCTTTGTTATTCAAGCCAAAGGGTGGTAAGTTTCCTTTATGGAGGATTTGGACAAGGCGGTTCTAATGGTGTACTTTTTGTTTTGATGTGACTCTTTTTTTAGGAGCTACGGGTTTTTATATTTCTTAACATTGGAGGTGATCGTCTCTTACTAGGTTGCTAGCTACCGCTGCAACCCGGATTACTTAGTTTCAGCTTTAATTCGATGATCCAGACTTTATGTACTAACTACATCCAAAGACTATGACGTCATTGATTAATATTGTATATAAAAAATTAAGTTTTTCGTAAACAAAAATTAATTTAAAAAAAAAATTAAGTACACATAGCGCTAGATCTAGAGATTTCCTTTAAAATGAGCCATTGAACAACTCTCTACGATGTTCCAGTGCCAAGCTATCTGTGGAAAAGAAAGAAAAAAATATCCCGTTTGTGGAGAATAACGTGGTTAAAGTCAATTTTCTTGATTATCAAGCCAATATATTTTCTTTGTTATTCAAGCCGCAGGGCGGTAAGTTTCCTTTATAGGGGTTTCGGACAAGGCGGTTCTAATGGTGTACTTTTTGTTTTGATCTGACTCTGTTTTTAGGAGTTAGGGGTTTTTATATTTCTTAACATTGGACCTGATCGTCTCTTACTAGGTTGCTAGCTACCGCTGCAACCCGGATTTAGTAGAGGCAAGAGGTCGTTCTTTATTATAATATTTACTAAAAAAATCCCTTTGCAAGAATAAGAGAATGAATAAAGATTAAGTAGGGTATGGGGATCAATCCCACGACTCCAGACAGAGCTAATTCTCTTACAACGCCATACCTAATTTAGTATAGCCATGAGGTCGTTCTTTATTATAAAAACAGGAAAAAGCCTACGGCTTTTTCTTCTTTTAAAAAGTAAGAGACGAAACTCAAACAATCAAGTAGCTAACTAAGTCCAATGTATGGAATGGTTTGTTATTTCAGTGATCGTCTTTTAATGTAATTATTGTAACTAGGTTTCAGCCATCTCTACAGCCATGATACTGATGGAAATTACATAATCCCTATTGATGTTTTAGTTAACATGGGCAAGGTGTCGTTCTTTATTGTAAAACTAAGTCCAATTTATGGAATGATTTTGTTATTTCAGTGATCGTCTTTTAATGTAAATTATTAATTTCCTTTTATGCTATATCATTACAAACAGGAAAAACCCTACGGCTTTTTCTTCTTTGAAATAGTAAGAGACAAACCTCAAGTAACTACCCCTGGAACCACCATATATCAGTTACTATGGATGAGAGATCGTTCTTTACTGTAATGCTGTTCAAGCCAAGGGACTGAAAGTTTCCTATAGAGGGGTTTCGGACAAGGCGGTTCTAATGGTGTACTTTTTGTTTTGATCTGACTCCTTTTTGTAGGAACTATGAGTTTTTATATTTCGTAACATTGTACGTGATCGTCTATTACTAGGTTGCCAGCTACCGCTGCAACCCAGACTAGGTTGCTAGCTACCGCTGCAACCCAGATAGTTGACAAACACCATTTATAATGAGCTATATTCGTCCTTTATGCAACTACACCTGGAACCACCATATATTAGTTAGTATGGGAGAGAGATCGTTCTTTAATGTAAAAGAGACGAACCTCAAAGAATCAGGCAGCTAACTAAGTCCAATATAAGCAATGGTTTGTCCTTCTAATGATCATCTTTTAATTTGGTGTTTCTTACTAGGCTGCTAGCTACCACTGCAACCCGGATTATGTGATTAATAGGTTGCTAGCTACCGCTGCAAGCTAGATATTCTTTTTTCTGCTACTATGGGCTAAGGTTCGTTCTTTACTGCAAATTTTAACCCCATTAACTTCCTTTAAAATGAACCATTGAACAACTTTCTACGGTGTTCCAGTGCCATGCTATCTGTTGAATTACTAACCTATACTATAATTAAGTGGCGTATAAAATTTAGTATAGGCAAGAGGTCGTTCTTTATTATAAATAGGTTGCTAGCTACCGCTGCAACCCGGATATTACAAACAGGAAAAAGCCTACGGCTTTTTCTTCTTTGAAATAGTAAGAGACGAACCTCAAACGATCAAGTAGCTAACTAAGTCCAATGTATGCAATAATTTCTTATTCCAATGATCGTCTTTTAATGTATAAAATTGCTATAAAGTTCGTTAAAACGATCTGATAGACAATACTGATGGTTAGAGTTTGGTCTTTAAGTTATCATATACTGTTAAAATTCTTTCTTATATGAACATTTGTTGGTGTAGTGGTTAGCACTTAAGACTTTGAATCCTGCGATCCGAGTTCAAATCCTGGTGGACGGTCGTTATTAAATGTAGCTTACTTATACTACCATTTAGGTTTCTGCTGTAATTCTTTCTTTTCAAAATTAAATTAGTTGCTATCGCCTAGAGTTAGTTCTTTACCACATCGTAATAATTTGTTTTATAATAATAATTAATTTTTTTAATTACAAAAGGTTTCTATATACAGTAGTTTCCTTTAAAATGAGCCATTACACAGCTCTTTACTATGACAACGAACCGTTTGATTTAATACTTAAGTTACTATGGGTTAAAGTTCGTTCCTTATTGTAAATTGACTAGTAAAATATTGTCAAATATTCTTCAAATTAAAAAATATTATATATCCTATCTATATGTGTTGCATAATCATGCATTTGGTTGTTTATTTTAATTTTTCAGTTACTATGGCCTAGATTTTGTTCTTTATTACTGTTTTCAAAAGTTTTTTTTCCTTTTTGGTTACTATGGGCTCTGGTTCGCCTTTTACTAGGTTGTACCAACTACTGCAATTATGATTTTTCAAAACATATTTTAAACTTTTCGTTAGTATGGGCTTCGGTTTGTCTTTTACTTGATTGCAGCTATAGCTACAACCATCATTTACAGCTCGTTCTTTACTATAAAACTAGGTTTCAGCCATCTCTACAGCCATGATACTATTGGAAATTACATAATCCCTATTTATGTTTCAGTTAACATGGGCAAGGTGTCGTTCTTTATTGTAATGGAGGCATAATTGTCCTTTACTTAGTTTCAGATTTATTCGGTGATCCAGATCGAGCCTTTATGTGCTAACTACATCCAACGACTATGGCGTCATTGATCAATATTGTACATAAGAAACTAAATTTTTCGTAAAAAATTGATTCTATTTAAAAATTAAAATTAAGTTTCCTCTAAAATGAACCATTGAACAACTCTCTACGATGTTCCATTGCGAAGCTATCTGTCGAAGAGCAAAAACAAGAGAGAAAAAAATGCCGTTTAGGCAGAATGCTGTAGTAGCTGCCACTTTTCTTGATTTTCAAGCCAATATATTTCCCTTGCTGTTTAATCCAAATGACAGAAAGTTTTCTATACAGGGGTTTCAGACATGGCGGTTCTAATGGTGTACTTTTTGTTTTGATCTGACTTTTTTTAAGAGTTATGGGTTTTTATATTTCTTAACATTGGACGTTATCGTCTCTTACTAGGTTGCTAGCTACCGCTGCAACCCGGACTAGATTGCTAGCTACCGCTGCAACCCGGATCTTAAATTCCCTTGCTGTTCAAGCCAACGGTTTCCACTGAATTATAATTATCTTAAAACCCCTAAAAGAATTACTGCATTTTACATACCTTTATCTAACTGCTTCTTATAATATTATAAATAACACTTTCTACTATAGTCCTATAGAAAAAGGCATAGCCATTGATAGGACGACAATATAGAGATATGTAATTTACGGATTAAGCCAAAACAAATTTTGGCTCCAGGAGACAAGAAACAAAACTAATTTTAAAATTGTCGGGCATTGCTTTAGTTTGACTTAAAAAATTGGTATTATTGGTTAAGCATTATAAATATGTTTGCAGTTTCCATAATAACTTTATCGGTTCTGAACTAAAAACTAAAATAAAAAAATTTGAATATTTTTCATTGGAAATATAGGACAACAATATAAAGATACGTACTTCACGGGTTAAGCCAAAAAAGTTTGGTTCCATGATACAATAATAACTTTCAACTAAGATAAAATAAAATTAATGGCGTAAAAAATGGCATAGCGAGTCAATTGAAGCAAAAAGAAAACCAAACTAATTTTAAAACTTTCAGGTTTTTTCTGGTTTAAATTAAAAAATGGAAATTATTGATCAGACACCATAAATATTTTTGCACTTTACAGTTAGATAAAATTATTTTATTTAAAATTTTCAGGATTTATTCTAGTTTCAGTTGACAAATAAGATTTTTTCAAAAACAAGCAGCTAACTAAGTCCAATATTTGCAATGATATGTTCTTCGAATGATCGTCTTTTAATGTATGCAGCATGAAAAGACATCAAAAGTGTAGTTTTTGGTGGAAAAATTTATTCTCTTTTAGAATTAATTTATTTTCGTTACTAAAGATTTTTAACCGAATTAATTTCCTTTAAAATGAGCTATTGAAAAACTCTCTACGATGTTCCAGTGCCAAGCTATCTGTGGATAAGAAAGAAAAGAGAAGAAAAACAAATATCCCGTTTGGGCAGAATGATGTAGTAGCTGCCACTTTTCTTGATTTTCAAGCCAATATATTTCCCTTGCTTTTCAAGCCAAGGGACAGAAAGTTAACTATACAGGGGTTTCGGACAAGGCGGTTCTAATGGTGTACTTTTTGTTATTACCTGACTCTTTTTTTAGGAGTTAGGGGTTTTTATATTTCTTAACATTGGACGTGATCGTTTCTTACTAGGTTGCTAGCTACCGCTGCAACCCGGATCTTTACTGCAATTACAAACAGGAAAAGGCCTACGGCTTTTTCTTCTTTGAAATAGTAAGAGACGAACCTCAAGTAATTACCCCTGGAACCACCATTTATCAGTTACTATGGATGAGAGATCGTTCTTTACTGTAAATGCTGTTCAAGCCAAGGGACTGAAAGTTTACTATAAAGGGGTTTCAGGCAAGGCGGTTTTAATGGTGTACTTTTTGTTTTGATCTGACTCCTTTTTAGGAACTATGAGTTTTTTAATTCGTAACATTGGACGTGATCGTCTCTTACTAGGTTGCTAGCTACCGCTGCAACCAGGATAATTGTGAGAGAAAGTTTCCTATACAGGGGTTTCAGACATGGCGGTTCTAATGGTGTACTTTTTGTTTTGATCTGACCTTTTTCTTAGGAGTTATGGGTTTTTATATATCTTAACATTGGACGTGATCGTCTCTTACTAGGTTGCTAGCTACCGCTGCAACCCGGATATACATGATATAATTTTTAGTCAAATAATAGTTTAAGCCTTCGGTAGCTCAGTTGGTAGAGTCGTCGGACGGCAAATGGACGTATGTCACTGGTTCAAATCCAGACCGATGCAATTTTTTACCACCTTTGTTTTCAACTATACTCTGTCTCGTGTTTTAAATTAATCCTTTATGTATTTGTTTTGATCTGACTCCTTTGTTAGGAACTATGGGTTTTTATATTTCTTAACATTGGACGTGATTGTCTCTTACTAGGTTGCTAGCTACCGCTGCAACCCGGATTGCTAGCTACCGCTGCAACCCGGATAACATTGGACGTGATCGTCTCTTACTAGGTTGCTAGCTACCGCTGCAACCCGGAAAAACCCGGATTCAGAAACCACAACATAATTTCGTGTTTTTCTATTCACGTCATAGCTCTAATATAAAGCTATGACGACATTCATTATTTATCTAGTAGGGTTTCAGACAAGGTAGTTCTAGTGATGTACTTTTGTTTTGATCTTACTCTATTTTTAGGAATTTTGGGTTTTTATATTTCTTAGCATGGAACTGATCGTCTCTTACTAGGTTGCTAGCTACTGCTTCAACCCAAATTATAAGAGGCAGCCTGGCCGAGTGGTCCAAGACACTGGTGTTAGCCACCAGTCTCTTCGGAGGCGTGGGTTCAAATCTTACCGCTGGTATACGATTATGTTTGAAAGACTGCAGTGTAAAAAGACATCAAAAATGCAGTTTTTGGTGGAAAAATTTATTCTCTTTTAGAAATAATTTATTTTAGTTACTATAGATTTTTAACCCAATTAATTTCCTTTAAAATGAGCTATTGAACAACCCTCTACGATGTTCCAGTGCCAAGCTATCTGTGGAAAAGAAAAAAAGAAAAAAAAAGAAAAAATATCCCGTTTAGGCAGAATGTTGTAGTAGCTACCACTTTTCTTGATTTTCAAGCCAATATATTTCTCTTGCTGTTCAAGCCAAGAGACAGAAAGTTTCCTATACAGGGGTTTCGGACAAGGCGGTTCTATTGATGTACTTTTTGTTTTGATCTGACTCCTCTGTTAGGAACAATGGGTTTTTATATTTCTTAACATTGGACGTGATCGTCTCTTATTAGGTTGCTAGCTACCGCTGCAACCCGGATAATCATATATATTATTATCGAACCTTATTACAAAATCATTATCATCAAATTTATTAATCAATTTTATGCTGCATCATTACAAACAGGAAAAAGCCTACGGCTTTTTCTTCTTTGAAATTACAAACAGGAAAAAGCCTACGGCTTTTTCTTCTTTGAAATAGTAAGAGACGAACCTCAAACAATCAAGTAGCTAATTAAGTCCAATGTATGCAATGGTTTGTTATTTCAATGATCGTTCTTTAATGTAATGATCGTCTCTTACTAGGTTGCTAGCTACCGCTGCAACCCGGATGTACTTTACGGGTTACAAACCAAAAAAAGTTTTGTTCCAGGATACAATAATAAATTTGAACTGAGATGAAATACATTTTTCTTCCAGGAGACAAAAAGCAAAACTAATTTTAGAATTTTCATGTATTTTTGTTGTTTAAATTAAAAAATTACTATTACGGATTAGGCATCATAAATATTTTTGTAGTTTACATAATAATTTTAGCGATTAAGCCAAAAAAGAAAATTTTGGTTCCAGGAAACTCGGTTACTATTGAGACAAGTAGCTATTATTACTATAGAGTTCATTACCATGAACTGTTTTATTGCTTCAAAATTCAAATATCTTTGAAAAGACTGCAGTATGAAAATACATCAAAAATGCAATTTTTTTTACAAAATTGATTCTACTTTAAAAATTATTTTATTTTTAATTGCAAAAGTGACTAGATGTTGCAATTGCCTTTAAAATGAACTATTATACAACTCTCTATGATTTTCCAGTGCCCAGCTAGCTGAGCAGAAAAAAAAAGTGGAAAGAAAAAAATATCCCGTTTGTGGAGAATAACGTGGTAAAAGTCTATTTTCTTGATTTTCAAGCTAATATATTTTCTTTGTTATTCAAGCCAAAGGGCGGTAAGTTTCCTTTATAGAGGATTCGGACAAGGCGGTTCTAATGGTGTACTTTTTGTTTTGATCTGACTCTTTTTTTAGGAGTTGGGGGGTTTTATATTTCTTAACATTGGAGGTGATCGTCTCTTACTAGGTTGCTAGCTACCGCTACAACCCGGATAATCCGAAATGGTCTTGCCTTGTCACGCAAGCCATATTTGCCTTTCGGGAAAAGATTTGGAAACACTTTTAGATCAAGTTCTTCCTGAAATAAGTCTTCGCTCTCACCTTTTAGTTTCTTTATTAGAAATTGGTCAGTACCAAGATCTTTCATCTGCTTAAAATCTTCAATGAAGTCTTTTGGAACCGCTGAATTGAGAGGCTGGACAGAAAAATGTTCAACCAATGTAGATTTTGCGCTTTCTGTCAGTTTCTGAAGGATTGCAGCTTCCGGTATCTCAGGTAAATTATCAACACCAACCGCTTTTTCAGCAAGACGTGCTTCAAGTATTATATTTAAATCTTCTAGGGTGTATGCATGTATTGTTTTATAGAGACTGTTGTTCTCTCTTAACCACAACAGTGCTTCATGGACTTTTCTCAGATCTATTAGTGCAGTCCAAACATTCTTGTTGTAAGTAGGCTGACCATTGACAATGACTACAAAACTATCAATGTTAAGAAGTTTTTCAGGCTGAATATCTGCATTTGCTTGCACATCAACAGGTAGATATACTATTCTCCCCTTAAGAGCGTCAACAAGTTCTGTTCTAGGTCTCTTCAATGCAGTTACTAGCCCTAATCTGACGATCGTAAGACAAGGCATTACAAATCGAATCATTGCCATTTCAAAATTATTTAAACACTTTATACATTCCGGTGTACAGTCTATATGAAGGTTATTTAACACTGATCGGACATTCTCCTGACTTTTGAACATTTTCCCAGCACAGTAATCACAGACAAAGAATGAATCTATGACGTCCTCTTTCCAACCTGTACATTGAATTAGTTGTTCTCTGTCATCTCTGGGTATGTCCTGTTGTAGGTGTTCTAAAATCGTGGCCATCATTACATCAAAACCTTTCCTATTTGAAAGGGATCTTAGACTCTTCAATTGGTATTTTGTCTTTATCTGCTCACAACTGTCACAATGCATTGGGGTATACATCCCTGATGTTAGCTACCTTATCAAGGCTCTCACCAAATAGTTTTATTATTGTATTTTCATCCACAGAAACTCTAATATTGCTATCACCGTAAATGAAGTCTTGACTATTATTACGACAGAGTCTACTTGACACTTCTTCTATGTAATGACTTAGTTCTTTGTACGAACCCTCGACTTTTAGTAGATTAATATGTTGTATAATCTTACATTTTGATACTGCCTTATATACGCTATTAATGAAACAGGTCAAGACAGGAAAATGTGGAGCTAGTGCCCTTATAGAACGCAAATAGCTCTGACATCCCTCATTTGGGCTACAGTATAACGAATGCCCATGCTTTCTTGTGTCCCTGTAATTGATTTCACAATAATCCAAGCCGCCAAGGTAGAAATTAACCGCTTTGTCAGTTGAAAATTTTAATGCTATATTATTTTCAAGGATATCAAAAAGAATTTGACATAATTCAATATCCGTCGGATACAGCTTGCAGATATCAGGGTGACATTGCCAAGTAACCTGCTGTCCAATTTTTGGTTTTGAATGTTTACTCAGATTGTTATAGGTGACTTCAGCCATCATAATTTCCTTGTCAGATCTAGTTCTAGAGCATTTTTCAATAGTTGTCTCGTACTTTTCAGGACAGTTTGTTCTACTACACAGAGAATTTTTTGCCAAATATTCAGTAGAACTAAACGAACTGTTTAAAACACAGTTAGAAATGCTTTTTTCTTGAGTCGGTGTTCCAGGAATTTGTTCTAAATCATTAGTCTTACAAACACATTTACTAATAACCCTAACAGGCTCGTTTTCGCCATAATTGAAAAACATTGCTTTTCCTTCGCTGATGATATGTATGCTTGTATATATATTTTTATTGCTGCTAAATAAACTGCAATTGCTCCTTCCAAAATTAATATAAGAGTTTTCTAAGAAGTACGCCTATGTATATTCACTGTGTTGTCGAACATTTTCCATTGCATCTATAAACTGTTCCGCAGTTGCCAATCCATACCTTGGAAGCTTTTCGTTAAACTGACAACATTTCTTTTGGATATTACTATGAAGCTTTGCCAAAGAATTTCTAGCCGACTTTTCAACAGCATCCGCTCTTTTAAAGAGAATTTTAATCTGTAATTTTGAATACTTTTCATGATCCCGATAAAACATGCGTAAAATGTTTCTCAATTTACAAAGATCAGCCTTCATTTTTGCCATCTTCTTGTATTTCTGAATGTAATTTTTCCCTTTGTCCTTATGCGTTCTTCGGTACAACCTCGCAGAGAATTTAATTTTTTCATTATAGCTTTTGTCACCCCAGTATCTACCCATTATTCTGGTAGCAACTTTTTTCTTATGTTTGTTTCGGTAATCTTTATCGTTATCATACCGTTCCTTAATCTTTTGTTTGGCTCTCTCAATTTTCGCATCTCGATACGCCTTGTCGGTTGAATACCTTTGCTTTTCTCTTTTCAAGATGTTGTCTCTGTTTTTTGTATAGTAATGTTTTTTTAAATTACGTATAACTCTATTAGAACGCATCTTATTACAAAACAAGAAATAATATCCTCATCTAATTGAAACTTTTTAAGACTCGTATCATGTACCCATAACCTAACAAAAAATTAAACTAATTTTTAAATTTTCAGGTATTTTGTTAGTTTGAATTAAAAGATTAAAATTATTGCTCATATATCATAAATATTTTTGCAGTTTACATAATAACTTTAGCGATTCTAAACTGAAAAATGAAATATATTAAAAAATTGAATTTTTTGGTCTGAAAATACATAGTAAATTCCACATCGGGTAGTTAGAACCTAACTAAAAATAAAACTAATTTCAACATTTTCAGGTATTTTTCTAGCTTGAATTGAAATATTCAAACTATTGCTCGGATACCATGGATATTTTGCAGTTTACACAAGCTGCAAAGAACGCATAAGGGCAAAATTAAAAATTATATTCAGAAGTCCAAAAACATGGCAACAATGCTGACTGATCTTAGCAAATTTAGAAAAATTTTACGAATTTTTTACCGGGATTACGAAAAATATTCAAAATTAAAGATTAAAATTATCTCTGAAAGAATGGATTTTGTTGAAAAGTCAGCTAGAGATGCTTTCGCAAAACTTCATAGTAATATCCAAAAGAAATGTTGCATGTTTAGTGAAAAGCTTCCAAGGTATGAACCGGCAACTGTGGAACAGTTTATAGATGTAATGGGAAATTTTATAGATCACTGTGAATATATGGAGGCATAATTGTTCTTTACTTAGTTTCAGCTTTAATTCGATGATCCAGACTTTATGTACTAACTACATCCAAAGACTATGACGTCATTGTTTAATATTGTATATAAAAAATTAAGCTTTTCGTAAAAAAAATTAATTAAAAAAAAATTAAGTACAAATAGCGCTAGATCTAGAGATTTCCTTTAAAATGAGCCATTGAACAACTCTCTACGATGTTCCAGTGCCAAGCTATCTGTGGAAAAGAAAGAAAAAATATCCCGTTTGTGGAGAATAACGTGGTTAAAGTCAATTTTCTTGATTATCAAGCCAATATATTTTCTTTGTTATTCAAGCCGCAGGGCGGTAAGTTTCCTTTATAGGGGTTTCGGACAAGGCGGTTCTAATGGTGTACTTTTTGTTTTGATCTGACTATTTTTCTAGGAGTTAGGGGTTTTTATATTTCTTAACATTAGACGTGATCGTCTCTTACTAGGTTGCTAGCTACCGCTGCAACCCGGATATTACAAACAGGAAAAGGCCTATGGCTTTTTCTTCTTTGAAATAGTAAGAGACGAACCTCAAACGATCAAGTAGCTAACTAAGTCCAATGCAAGCAATAACTTTTTATTCCAATGATCGTCTTTTAATGTAACATATCAGTTAATATGGGAGAGGGATCGTTCTTTACTGTAATAAGTCACATATGGTTATTAGTACACAATAGGTTTTATATATTACGTCATGTCACTTATTACGTCATATATGGTTATTAGTAGATAATCGGTAAAATATTCGTTCTTTATTATAAAGTGGTCCAAGACACTGGTGTTAGCCACCAGTCTCTTCGGAGGCGTGGGTTCAAATCTTACCGCTGGTATACGATTATGTTTGAAAGACTGCAGTGTGAAAAGACATCAAAAATGCAGTTTTTGGTGGAAAAATTTATTCTCTTTTAGAAATAATTTTAGTTTTAGTTAGAAGTAATTTTAGTTTATTTTAGTTACTATAGATTTTTAACCCAATTAATTTCATTTAAAATGAGCTATTGAACAACCCTCTACGATGTTCCAGTGCCAAGCTATCTGTGGAAAAGAAAAAGAAAAAAAAAGAAAAAAATATCCCGTTTGGGGAGAATAACGTGGTTAAAGTCAATTTTCTTGATTTTCAAGCCAATATATTTCCCTTGCTGTTCCAGCCAAGGGACAGAAAGTTTCCTATACAGAGGTTTCGGACAAGGCGGTTCTAATGGTGTACTTTTTGTTTTGATCTGACTCCTTTGTTAGGAACTCTGGGTTTTTATATTTCTTAACATTGGACGTGATCGTCTCTTACTAGGTTGCTAGCTATCGCCTCAACCCGGATTGCTAGCTATCGCTGCAACCCGGATAAAGATTAAAATTATCTGTGAAAGAATAGATTTTGTTGAAAAGTCAGCTAGAGATGCTTTCGGAAAACTTCATAGTAATATCCAAAAGAAATGTTGCATGTTTAGTGAAAAGCTTCCAAGGTATGGACCGGAAACTGTGGAACAGTTTACAGATGTAATGGGAAATCTTATACATAATTGTCGGGAGGCATAATTGTCCTTTACTTAGTTTCAGCTTAAATTCGATGATCGAGCCTTTATGTACTACATCCAACGACTATGACGTCATTGATCAATATTGTATATACAAAATTAAGTTTTTCGTGAAAAATAATTAATAAAAAAAATTAAGTGCAAAAGGCGCTAGATCTAGAGATTTCCTTTAAAATGAGCCATTGAACAACTCTCTACGATGTTCCAGTGCCAAGCTATCTCTGGAAACAAAAGAAAGAAAAAAATATCCCGCTTGTGCAGAATAACGTGGTTAAAGTCAATTTTCTTGATTTTCAAGCCAATATATTTTCTTTGTTATTCAAGCCAAAGGGTGGTAAGTTTCCTTTATAGGGGTTTCGGACAAGGCGGTTCTAATGGTGTACTTTTTGTTTTGATCTGACTATTTTTCTAGGAGTTAGGGGTTTTTATATTTCTTAACATTGGACGTGATCGTCTCTTACTAGGCTGCTAGCTACCGCTGCAACCCGGATTCTAATAGTGTACTTCTTGTTTTGATCTGAATCTATTTTCAGGAGTTATGGGTTACTTTAGTTTTTACCATTGGGCGTGATCGTCTCTTACTAGATTGCTAGCTACCTAGTAGCTAGCATTTTTGCATTTCATATAATAATTGTAGAGATTTTGAACTAAGGTTAATTTTTGTTTTGCATTATTTTGGTTTAATTATTCTATAACAGAGTAACTTACATTTTATAGTAATAGGTATATACGTCTAACGTTAGTCTAAATTTTTTCTTTCTTATTTCTATTTCCTTTTTCTTTCTTTTCATTTAACACATATTACCTGACGTTATTTATACTAACGGTGCTGACGTTATTAAAATTGCAGTATAGGTTTTACTTTTTATAGTTATAACCTACGGCTATGACGTCATTTATTATCTTGTATATGAAAATGATTTTTTTGTAATTTCCTTAAAAGTGAAACACCGCACGGAGCATAACAGTAAAAATTTCCTTCCATTTAGGCATGGCTTCCAGGAATTAGCACTTTATTGCATTTCTCATACCTCTCGAACCTCACACCTAATCGAATCCATATCCATATTCCATATCCTTTGTTACATTGTTAGGATCTGCCATTTTAAACGATCGTCTCTTCTCATTTGTCTGTTTGCAAACGTATCGAGTCACTTAAAGCAAAAGGAAAACAAAACTAATTTTAAATTTTCAGGTATTTTCCTGGTTTGAATTTAAAAATTAAAATTATTGCTCAGACGCCATAAATATTTTTGCATTTTGAAGTTAAACAAAATATTTTTTTTTTAATTTATGGGAATCATTCTAATTGCAGTTGATGAATCAGATAATTTGTTAAAAGTCGCAAAATAATTTTTTTATTAATAACTAAATCACGTAGATAAGAACCTAATAAAACACAAAACTAATTTTTTAATTTTCAGGTATTTTTCTAGTTTTAATTAAAAAAATAAAATTGTTACACAAACATCATAAAAATTTTTGCCGTTTACATAATAACTTTAGCGATCCTGAACTGACAAATAAAACAAAAAATTGAATTTTTTAATTGGAAATACACATTAAATGACCCGTAAAGTAGTTAGAACATAACAAAAAATAAAACTAATTTTTAAGCTTCTGGGTTTTTTTATAGTTTAAATTAAAATATTAAAATTATTGCTCACACACCATAATCCGGGTTGCAGCGGTAACTAGCAACATAGTAAGAGACGATATCATTAAAATAGAAACCCAAAAGTTTGAAGCTTAGTGGAAATCGTTGTTAGAAAAACATCATTACCGAATTTCGTTTCTAATAAGTATTTGCTATAATTATCAAGCTGCAATGAAATAAAATTCATGGCGTAAAAAAAATGGCGTAGCGAGTTAATTGAAGCAAAAGGAAAACAAAACTAATTTTAAAATTTTCAGTTTTTTTCTGGTTTGAATTACAAAAATGGAAATTATTGATCAAAGACCATAAATATTTTTGCACTTTGCAGTTAAATAAAATTATTTTATTTAAAATTTTCGAGAATTATTCTAGTTTCAGTTGACAAATAAGATTTCTTTTCAAGGAATCGAGCAACTAACTAAGTCCAATATATGCAATGGTATGTTCTTCAAATTATCGTCTTTAAATGTATAAAAACTAAACTAATTTTAACATTTTTAGGATTTTTTCTGGTTTGAATTAAAAATGGAAATTATTGATCTGATATGACATCACAAATATTTTTGCACTTTATAGTTAAATAAAATTATTTTATTTAAAATTCTCAGGAATTATTCTAATTTCAATTGACAAATAAGATTTTTTTTTTCAAGGTATCGAGCAGCTAACTTGGTCCAATATATGCAATGGTATGTTCCTCGGATGATCGCTAAATGTATATTCCTTACTATACAAAATAACAAAAAATAAAATAATTTTGAAATTTTCAGGTATTTTTCTAGTTTTAATTAAAAATTTAAATTATTGCTAAAAAAAAGATAAAAAAAAAAGATGCCGTTTAGGCAGAATGGTGTAGTAGCTGCCCCTTTTCTTGATTTTCAAGCCAATATATTTCTCTTGCTGTTCAAGCCAAGGGACAGAAAGTTTCCTATATAGGGGTTTCGGACAAGGCTTTTCTAATGGTATATTTTGTTTTGATCTGACTCTATTTTTAGGAATTATGGGTTATTATATTTCTTAACATTGGACGTGATCGTCTCTTACTCGGTTGTTAGCTACCGTTTGCAACCCGGATTATAAACATGAAAAAGCCTATGGCTTTTTCTTAATTGGAATAGTAAGAGACGACCTGGCTACAACCTACGATTATGGCATCATTGATGAATCTTTATTATGATAAATTAAAAGATGAAAATTATTGCTCAGATACCATAAAGATTTTTGCAGTTTATAACTTTAGCGATTCTGAACAGAAAACTAAAATAAAATAAAAACAGATTTTTTAGATTTTTACGTAGCGTCATTCATTACGTCATGTATGGTCATTAGCACACATTCGATGTTAGATATTGCGTCACGTCACTTATTACTTCATATATGGTTCTGATTGCTTAAAAAAATCGAATATCTTTGAAAAGACTGCAGTATGAAGACATAAGAATGCAGTTTTTTTTGTAAAAAGTAATTGTATTTTAAATTTTTTGTTTTTATTAAAAAAGTTACTAGAACTTTTAATTTCCGTTCAAATAAGCCCTCTCGCAAAATTCTAGGACCTCTAGTTCGTTACAATCACCCCTAGAAAAAAAGGCAAACAAAGAAATAAAAAGCATCCGTGATCTTTCTTCTGGCCAAAAATACAAAATTCCACGTTTTTGCAGATAGGAGCTTGAAACCTCTAAAACCAGGTTCTCTGATACGCTGAATCAGATGGTGTGATTTTCATTAAGATTCTATGACTTTTAGGGGGTGTTTTTCTCTTTTTTGAAAATAAGGCAAATTTTCTCAGACTCGTAACTTTTGATGGGTTAGACTTGATGAAACTTATATATTTAAAATCAGCATAACAATACGATCCTTTTTATGTATCTATTGATATTAAAATTCCGTTTTTTAGAGTTTCGGTGACTATTGGTACGGGTCGCTCTTACTATACAGTTTGTTAGGTACCTATGTACTAAACATCCTCTTTTGGAAACCAATCACGAGAAACCCACCAATTCAAGAGACCGCTACAGAGTAATGCAATGAAAGGCGTGGTTTGTATTGCGTTAAAGATATTTAAACGGTTGTTTTCTGGGGTTTAGGGGGGGGGGAAAGGTACCTAGGTTAGGTTACCCTTTTAATTATTTATTTAATATATGCTATGCTTTACCCCCCCCCCCCCTAGTGTGCAAATATATAGCCCAAATTTGTTTCTAAACTATTATATATTCATCCTATTTTATATTATTTCAATATCATTAACCAAACTAGACTTCTTTAGCAGTATATAAAAGAGTAGTTGTTATGATAGCTGGAATTCATCAAGATTGGCAATAAAAATGCAGTTTTGGTGGAAATTAAATAAAAGTTTCTAATTTGGCTAAATTTTGTTTTATAATTAAAAAGGGCACTAGAAATTTTAATTTCCCTTTAAATGAGCCCTCTCGCGACATTCTAGGACCACTGGGCCGATACGACCAACCCTGGGAAAAGAAAAAAACAAACAAACAACCGTGATCTTTCTTATGGCAAAAAAAAAATAAAAAATTCCATATTTTTGCAGATAGGAACTTGAAACCTCTAAAGTAAGGTTTTCTGATATTCTAAATCTGATGGTGTGATTTTCATTAAGATTCTATTACTTTTATGGGGCATTTCTGCCTTTTTTCGAAAATAAGGCAAATTTTCTCAGGCTCTTAAATTTTGATGGTTAAAACTAAACTTGATTAAACTTATATTTTTGAAATCAGCATAAAAATCCGATTCTTTTGATGTATGTATTGGTATCAAAATTCCGTTTTTTGGAGTTTCGGTTACTATTGAGTCGAGTCACTCTTACTATACAGTTCGTTACCACGAACTGTTTGACAAACAGGAGAAAGCCTACGACTTTTTCTTCTCTGAAATAGTAAGAGACGAACCTCAAACAATCAACTAGCTAACTAAGTCCAATGTCTGCAATGGTGTGGTATTCCAATAAAAAAACAAACTCGTTTTAGTTACCTCCTAACCAAAATAACGAAGATAATATGGATGAACCACAGGGTTCAGTTTTCAGTTCCTTTACGCTTGAGTCCGCTCTTTCCTCTAACATCATTGTATATACAGAACTAGAAAAAAGGTTCGTTCTTTTTGCTCGTGCTAAACCAATTCAAACCTTACATAATTCAAAATCTTTTGAATTTTGGTGATATTTCTCTTAATTAAACTGTGAATTGTGCTGGTGCTTTTAGTTTCTGTGAATTATTTTGCAATTTCTAGTTTTATTGCCACAGAAGTAATTTTGAAAAATCAGCTACATGATAATGACAAACAAAACCAAATAAAGTTTGAAAGAAAATCATTTCTTTTAAATAGCAAGAGACAAACATCAAACAATCAAGTAGCTAACAAAGTCCAATGTATGCATTGATTTGTTATTTTAATGATCGTCTTTTAATGTAATTTTTTAACTATAAATACAAACAGGAAAAAGCTTACGGCTTTTTCTTCTTTTAAATAGTAAGAGACGAAACTCAAACAATCAAGTAGCTAACTAAGTCCAATGTATGGAATGGTTTGTTATTTCAGTGATCGTCTTTTAGTGTAAAAATATAAATACTGTAATCTTAACTAAAGTGAAGTTGCGTATGCAAGTTAGTATAGGGAAGAGTTCGATTTTTATTATAACTCTAATATAAAACTATGACGACATTCAATATTTATCTAGTAGGGTTTCAGACAAGGTAATTCTAATTATGTACTTTTGTTTTGATTTTACTCTATTTTTAGCAGTTTTGTTATATTTATTAGCATTGGACTGATCGTCTCTTACTAGATTGCTAGCTACTGCTGCAACCCAGATTCACATATATAGTTATTTATGAGAGGCAACCTGGCCGAGTGGTCCAAGGCACTGGTGTTAGCCACCAGTCTCTTCGGAGGCGTGGGCTCAAATCTTACCGCTGGTATACGATTATGTTTGAAAGACTGCAGTGTGAAAAGACATCGAAAATGCAGTTTTTGGTGGAAAAATTTATTCTCTTTTAGAAATAATTTATTTTAGTTACAAAAGGTTTTTAACCCAATTAATTTCCTTTAAAATGAGCTATTGAACAACCCTCTACGATGTTCCAGTGCCAAGCCATCTGTGGAAAAGAAAAAAAGAAAAAAAGAAAGAAAAAAATATCCCGTTTAGGCAGAATGTTGTAGTAGCTGCCACTTTTCTTGATTTTCAAGCCAATATATTTCCCTTGCTGTTCAAGCCAAGGGACAGAAAGTCTCCTATACAGGGGTTTCGGACAAGGCGGTTCTAATGCTGTACTTTTTGTTTTGATCTGACTCCTTTGTTAGGAACTATGGGTTTTTATATTTCTTAACATTGGACGTGATCGTCTCTTACTAGGTTGCTAGCTACCGCTGCAACCCGGATCAGGACAGTTTGTTCTACTACACAGAGAATTTTTTGCCAAATATTCAGAAGAACTAAAAGAACTGTTAAAAACACAGTTAGAAATGCTTTTTTCTTGAGTCGGTGTTCCAGGAATTTGTTCTAAATCATTAGTCTTACAAACACATTTACTAATAACCCTAACAGGCTCGTTTTCGCCATAATTGAAAAACATTGCTTTTCCTTCGCTGTTGATAGGTATGCTTGTATATATATTTTTATTGCTGCTACATAAACTGCAATTGCTCCTTCAAAAATTAATATAAGAATTTTCTAAGAAGTACGCCACCGTATATTCACTGTGTTGTCGAACATTTTCCATTGCATATATAAACTGTTCCGCAGTTGCCAATCCATACCTTGGAAGCTTTTCGTTAAACTGACAACATTTCTTTTGGATATTACTATGAAGCTTTGCCAAAGAATTTCTAGCCGACTTTTCAACAGCATCCGCTCTTTCAAAGAGAATTTTAATCTGTAATTTTGAATACTTTTCTTGATTCCGATAAAACATGCGTAAAATGTTTCTCAATTTACAAAGATCAGCCTGCATTTTTGCCATCTTCTTGTATTTCTGAATGTAATTTTTCCCTTTGTCCTTATGCGTTCTTCGGTACAACCTCGCAGAGAATTTAATTTTTTCATTATAGATTTTGTCACCCCAGTAACGCTCCTTGATCTTTTGTTTGGCTGTCTCAATTTTTACTTCTCGATACACCTGGACGGTTGAAATACCTTTGCTTTTGGTTTTTCTTATATTTGATGCGGTAATCTTCATCATTGTGATAACTCTCCTTGAACTTTTGTTTGGCTGTCTCAATTTTTGCATGTCTATAATCTTCATCATTGAGATAACACATCTTGCTGTTTTGTTTTGCTCTCTCAATTTTTACTTCTCGATACGCCTGGACGGTTGAATACCTTTGCTTTTCTCTTTTCAAGATACTATCTCTGTTGTTTGTGTAGTACTGTTTTTTTAACTTGCGTGCAGCTTGCTTGATTGAAACCATTATGTTATTATGAATGAGAACATTTACAGTTCTGACGCTTCTTATATAGTAATTATGACGTCACGGCGTAATGATTTTATTTCATTATGACGTCATGGCGCAATGATATTATTTGATGACGTCTTCAGAAACCACAACATAATATCGTGTTTTTCTATTCACGTCACAGCTCTAATATAAAACTATGACGACATTCATTATTTATCTAGTAGGGTTTCAGACAAGATAGTTCAAATGATGTACTTTTGTTTTGATCCGACTCTATTTTTAGGAGTTTTGTTATATTTCTTAGCATTGGACTGATCGTCTCTTACTAGGTTGCTAGCTACTGCTGCAACCCAGATTCACATATATATTATTTATGAGAGGCAGCCTGGCCGAGTGGTCCAAGGCACTCGTGTTAGCCACCAGTCTCTTCGGAGGCGTGGGTTCAAATCTTACCGCTGGTATAATGTTTGAAATACTGCAGTTTGAAAAGACATCTAAAATGCAGTTTTTAGTGGAAAAATTTATTCTCTTTTAAAAATAATTTATTTTAGTTACAAAAGGTTTTTAACCCAACTAATTTCCTTTAAAATGAGCTATTGAACAACTCTCTAAGATGTTCCAGTGCCAAGCTATCTGTGGAAAAGAAAGAAAAGAGAAAAAAATATCCCGTTTGTGGAGAATAACGTGGTAAAAGTCAATTTGCTTGATTTTCAAGCCAATATATTTTTTTTGTTATTCAAGCCAAAGGGCGGCAAGTTTCCTTTATAGAGGTTTTGAACAAGGCGGTTCTAATGGTGTACTTTTTGTTTTGATCTGACTCCTCTGTTAGGAACTATGGGTTTTTATATTTCTTAACATTGGACGTGATCGTCTCTTACTACGTTGCTAGCTACCGCTGCAACCCGGATGGTTACCACTTAGGACTTTGAATCCTGCGATCTGAGTTCAAATCTCAGTAGATCTTTTCTTATAACTTATAGCTTACTTATACAACCATTTAGGTTTCTGCCGTGATCTTTTCAAAATTAAATTAGTTACTATGGACTAGAGATCGTTCTTTACCTTATGATTTATTAAGGAATATAATCAAAATACCAATATATATATAAATACTCCTTTTATTACTTCAGTTACTAGGGGCTATAACTGTACTAGCCAATACTATAGTTATGTGGCCTATAAAATTTAGTATAGGCGAGAGGTCGTTCTTTACTATACAACCCATATTGCTAGCTACCGCTGCAACCCGGATAAAAAATTATTCTCATATCTTATAGGTAGTTTTATTTTATAAGTCTTCGATAGTCTAATGGTAAGCATGCCCACTTGTTACCTGGGAGAAGGGGGTTCGATTCCCCTTCGGGGAGAACTTTTAATATGTTGAATTAAAAGCACTATCTTTTCAATTTAAAATTTAAAACAGAAAATTGTTTATTTACATTCTAGCTAAAATAATGAAGATAATATGAATGAACCACAGGGTTCATTTTCTTTGGACTTGAGTTTGTTTCTTAACTATAAATACAAACAGGAAAAAGCCTACGGCTTTTTAAATAGTAAGAGATGAAACTCAAACAATCAAGTAGCTAACTAAGTCCAATGTATGGAATGGTTTGTTATTTCAGTGATCGTCTTTTAATGTAAATTTTTCTTCTTTGAAATAGTAAGAGACGAACCTCGAACAATCAAGTAGCTAACTAGGTCCAATGTATCCAATGGTTTGGTATTCCAATGATCGTCTTTTAATATAAAATTTAGTATGGGCAAGAGGTCATTCTTTATTATACCATTACACAGCTCTTTATTATGACCAAGACTTGTTTGATTTAATACTTAAGTTACAATGGGTTACAGTTCGTTCCTTATTGTAATTATAAGAGGCAGCCTGGCCGAGTGGTCCAAGACACTGGTGTTAGCCACCAGTCTCATTGGAGGCGTGGGTTCAAATCTTACCGCTGGTATACGATTATGTTTGAAAGACTGCAGTGTGAAAAGACATCAAAAATGCAGTTTTTGGTGGAAAAATTTATTCTCTTTTAGAAATAATTTATTTTAGTTACTATAGATTTTTAACCCAATTAATTTCCTTTAAAATGAGCTATTGAACAACCCTCTACGATGTTCCAGTGCCAAGCTATCTGTGGAAAAGAAAAAAGAAAAGAGAAAAAAATATCCCGTTTGGGGAGAATAACGTGGTTAAAGTCAATTTTCTTGATTTTCAAGCCAATATATTTCCCTTGCTGTTCAAGCCAAGGGACAGAAAGTTTCCTATACAGGGGTTTCGGACAAGGCGGTTCTAATGGTGTACTTTCTGTTTTGATCTGACTCATTTTTTAGGAGCTATGGGTTTTTATATTTCTTAACATTGGACGTGATCGTCTCTTACTAGGTTGCTAGCTACCGCTGCAACCCGGATTTACTAACCTATACTATAGTTAAGTGGCCTATATAATTTAGTATAGGGAAGAGGTCGTTCTTAATTATAACTTAAGTTATAATCTTAGTTACTATGGGCTGAAGCTCGTTCCTTGCTGTAACTATGGACTAAAGTTCGTTCTTTAATGCAATCTTACTAGGTTGCTAGCTACCGCTGCAACCCGGATTGACAAATCGGATTATGTAAACGTTGATTACAAACAGGAAAAAGCCTACGGCTTTTTCTTCTCTGGAGCAGTAAGAGACAACTCTCAAAGAATCAGGCAGCTAACTAAGTCCAATGTATGCAATGGTTTGGTATTGCAACGATTGTCTTTTAATGTAACTACCATTGCAACCCGGAATATATTAAAGATTTGAGTTACTATTAGCGAGAGTTCGTTCTTTATTATAAAATTTTTACTTATGATGATTTCTTAAGGAATATAATAAAAATTTCTTAATATAATAAAAATAATTTGATTAATTTTAATTACAAAAGGTTTTTAACCCCATTAATTTCCTTTAAAATGAGCCAAAACTATGGACTAAAGTTCGTTCTTTAATGCAATCTTACTAGGTTGCTAGCTACCGCTGCAACCCGGATTGACAAATCGGATTATGTAAACGCTGATTACAAACAGGAAAAAGCCTACGGCTTTTTCTTCTCTGGAGCAGTAGGAGACAACTCTCAAAGAATCAGGCAGCTAACTAAGTCCAATGTATGCAATGGTTTGGTATTCCAACGATTGTCTTTTAATGTAACTACCATTGCAACCCGGAATATATTAAAGATTTGAGTTACTATTAGCGAGAGTTCGTTCTTTATTATAAAATTTTTACTTATGATGATTTCTTAAGGAACATAATTAAAATTTCTTAATATAATAAAAATAATTTGATTAATTTTAATTACAAAAGGTTTTTAACCCCATGAATTTCCTTTAAAATGAGCCATTGAACAACTCTCCACGATGTTCCAGTACCATGCTATCTGTTGAATTACTAACCTATACTACAATTAAGTGGCGTGTAAAATTTAGTATAGGCAAGAGGTCGTTCTTTATTATAAACCTCAAACGATCAAGTAGCTAACTAAGTCTAATGAATGTAATAATTTTTTATTCCAATTATCCTCTTTTAATGTAATAATTTACAAACACCATTTATGATGAGCTATATTGGTCCTCTATGAAACTACCCTTTGAACCATCATATATCAGTTACTATGGGTGAGAGATCTTTCTTTACTGTAAAATGCAACCCGGATTGCTAGCTACTGCTGTAACACGGTTAACATACCTTAGAGAAACTACTTTTAAAAGCTATTTGTTTCAAGTTATCTTGTCAATAGATTATTTGAATTAACATGGGTTAGAGGTCGTTCTTTAGTATAAAAGACATCAAAAATGCAGTTTTTGGTGGAAAAATTTATTCTCTTTTAGAAATAATTTATTTTAGTTACTATAGATTGTTAACTTAATTAATTTCCTTTAAAATGAGCTATTGAACAACTCTCTACGATGTTCCAGTGCCAAGCTATCACTGGAAAACAAAAAAAAGAAAAAAAGAAAGAAAAAAATATCCCGCTTAGGCAGAGTTTTTTAGTAGCCGCCATTTTTCTTGATTTTCAAGCCAATATATTTCCCTTGATGTTCCAGCCAAGGGACAGAAAGTTTCTTATACAGGGGTCTCGGACAAGGCGGTTCTAATGGTGCACTTTTTGTTTTGATCTGACTCCTCTGTTAGGAACTATGGGTTTTTATATTTCTTAAGATTGGACGTGATCGTCTCTTACTAGGTTGTTAGCTACCGCTGCAACCCGGATAACATTAACTTCATTAATAAGATATTTAATACATTTTATATGGTCTACTGGTTAGGGTAGCTGACTCTTACCTAGTTTGTCTGAGTTCAATTCCCAGTATGGGAAATTTTTACCTATGATGATTTCTTAAGGAAAATTTCTCATCTGTTTTATCATTCCTTATAGTACGTCAGTTTTTATGGACTAAAGTTCGTTCTTAAATGTAAATTTTCAAAGAAGTATGCCTCCGTATATTCACTGTGTTGTCGAACATTTTCCATTGCATCTATAAACTGCTCCGCAGTTGCCAATCCATACCTTGGAAGCTTTTCATTAAACTGACAACATTTCTTTTGGATATTACTATGAAGCTTTGCCAAAGCATTTTTAGCCGACTTTTCAACAGCATCCGCTCTTTCAAAGAGAATTTTAATCTGTAATTTTGAATACTTTTCGTGATCCTGGTAAAACATGCGTAAAATGTTTCTCAATTTACGAAGATCAGCCTGCATTTTTGCCATCTTCTTGTATTTCTGAATGTAATTTTTCCCTTTGTCCTTATGCGTTCTTCGGTACAACCTCGCAGAGAATTTAATTTTTTCATTATAGCTTATGTCACCCCAGTATCTACCCATTATTCTGGTAGCAACTTTTTTCTTATGTTTGTTTCGGTAATCTTCATCATTATCATACCGTTCCTTGCTCTTTTGTCTAGCCTGCTCAATTGTTGCTTCTCTATAAAGTTTATCATTGTGATAACACTCCTTGATCTTTTGTCTAGCCTGCTCAATTCTTGCTTCTCTGTAATCTTCATCATTTTGATAACGCTCCTTGATGTTTTGTTTGGCTGTCTCAATTTTTACTTGTCGATACACCTGGACGGTTGAATACCTTTGCTTTTCTTTTTTCTCATATTTGATTTGGTAATCTTCATCATTACCACACCGTTCCTTGATCTTTTGTTTGGCTGTCTCAATTTTTGCATGTCTATAATCTTCATCATTGTGATAACACATCTTGCTGTTTTGTTTTGCTCTCTCAATTATTACTTCTCGATACGCCTGGTCGGTTGAATACCTTTGCTTTTTTCTTTTCGAGATACTATCTCTGTTGTTTGTGTAGTACTGTTTTTTAACTTGCGTATACCTTGCTTTGATCTAACCATTATCTAATTATGAATGAGAACATTTACAGTTCTGACGCTTCTTATATAGTAATTATGACGTCACGGCGTAATGATTTTATTTAATGACGTCATGGCCCAATGGTATTATTTCATGACGTCTTCAGAAACAACAATATAATTTCGTGTATTTCTATTCACGTCATAGCTCTAATTTATCTAGTAGGGTTTCAGACAAGGTAGTTCCAATGATGTACTTTTGTTTTGATCTGACTGTATTTTTAGGAGTTTTGGGTTTTTATATTTCTTAGCATTGGACTGATCGTCTCTTGCTAGGTTGCTAGCTACTGCTGCAGCCCAAATTATGAGAGGCAGCCTGGCCGAGTGGTCTAAGGCACTGCTGTTAGCCACCAGTCTCTTCGGAGGCGTGGGTTCAAATCTTACCTCTGGTATAGGATTATGTTTGAAAGACTGCAGTGTAAAAAGACATCAAAAATGCAGTTTTTGGTGGAAAAATTTATTCTCTTTTAGAAATAATTTATTTTAGTTACTATAAATTTTTAACCCAATTAATTTTCTTTAAAATGAGCCATTGAACAACTCTCTACGATGTTCCAGTGCCAAACTATCTGTGGAAAAGAAAGAAAAAAAGAAAAAAAGAAAGAAAAAAATATCCCGTTTAGGCAGAATGTTGTAGTAGCTGCCACTTTTCTTGATTTTCAAGCCAATATATTCCCCTTGCTGTTCAAGCCAAGGGACAGAAAGTTTCCTGTACAGGGGTTTCGGACAAGGCGGTTCTAATGGTGTACATTTTGTTTTGATCTGACTCCTCTGTTAGGAACTATGGGTTTTTATATTTCTTAACATTGGACGTGATCGTCTCTTACTAGGTTGCTAGCTACCGCTGCAACCCGGATTGCGTATAGCTTGCTTCGATCTAACCATTATCTAATCAAGAATGAGAGAATTTACATCTTTGTCGTTCTTAAGTAGTAATATTGAACAACTATCTACGATGTTCCAGTGCCAAGCTATCTCTGGAAACAAAGAAAAGAGAAAAAAATATCCCGTTTAGGCAGAATGTTGTAGTAGCTGCCACTTTTCTTGATTTTTTAGTACTGATTTTTTAACTTGCATGTAGCATGCTTTGATCTAACCATTATGTATTCATGAATGAGACCATTTACAGTTTTGACCTTTCTTATATAGTAATTATGACGTCACTGCATCAAAAATACAGTTTTTGGTGTAAAAATTTATTCTCTTTTAGAAATAATTTATTTTAGTTACTATAGATTTTTAACCCAATTAATTTCCTTTAAATGAGCTATTGAACAACCCTCTACGATGTTCCAGTGCCAAGCTATCTCTGGATACAAAGAAAAGAGAAAAAAAAGAAAAAAATATCCCGTTTGGGGAGAATAACGTGGTTAAAGTCAATTTTCTTGATTTTCAAGCCAATATATTTCCCTTGCTGTTCAAGACAATGGACAGAAAGTTTCCTATAAAGGGGTTTCAGACAAGGCGGTTCTAACGGTGTACTTTTTGTTTTGATCTGACTCATGTGTTAGGAACTATGGTTTTTTATATTTCTTAACATTGGACGTGATCGTCTCTTACTAGGTTGCTAGCTACCGCTGCTACCCGGATTATGACGTCACGGCGTAATGATTTTATTGACGTCATAGCGCAATGATATTATTTCATGACGTCATCAGAAACAACAATATATTTTCGTGTTTTTCTATTCACGTCATAGCTCTAATATAAAACTATGATGACATTCATTATTTATCTAGTAGGGTTTCAGACAAGGTAGTTCTAATGATATACTTTTGTTTTGATCTGACTCTATTTTTAGGAGTTTTGGGTTTTTATATTTCTTAGCATTGGACTGATCGTCTCTTACTAGGTTGCTAGCTACTGCTGCAACCCAAATTCACATATATATTTATTTATGAGAGGCAGCCTGGCCGAGTGGTCCAAGGCACTGGTGTTAGCCACCAGTCTCTTCGGAGGCGTGGGTTCAAATCTTACCGCTGGTATGCGATTATGTTTGAAAGACTGCAGTGTGAAAAGACATCGAAAATGCAGTTTTTGGTGGAAAAATTTATTCTCTTTTAGAAATAATTTATTTTAGTTACTATAGATTTTTAACCCAATTAATTTCCTTTAAAATGAGCTATTGAACAACCCTCTACGATGTTCCAGTGCCAAGCTATCTCTGGATACAAAAGAAAAGAGAAAAAAATATCCCATTTAGGCAGAATGTTGTAATAGCTGCCACTTTTCTTGATTTTCAAGCCAATATATTTCCCTTGCTGTTCAAGCCAAGGGAAAGAAAGTTTCCTATACAGGGGTTTCGGACAAGGCGGTTCTAATGGTGTACTTTTTGTTTTGATCTGACTATTTTTCTAGGAACTATGGGTTTTTATATTTCTTAACATTGGACGTGATCGTCTCTTACTAGGTTGCTAGCTACCGCTGCAACCCGGATTCTGAACTAAAAACAAAAATAAAATAAAAATTAATTTTTTCAATTTTTACGTCACGTCGCTAATTAAGTCATATATGGTTATTAGTACACAATAGGTTTTAGATATTAAGTCATTTCACTTATTACGTCATATATGGTTATTAGTAGATAATCGGTAAATTCGTTCTTTATTATAATTTTAGGAGTTTTGGGTTTTTATATTTCTTAGCATGGGACTGATCGTCTCTTACTAGGTTGCTAGCTACTGCTGCAACCCAAATTATAAGAGGCAGCCTGGCCGAGTGGTCCAAGGCACTGGTGTTAGCCACCAGTCTCTTCGGAGGCGTGTTTACTGTAATCTAAAACATCGGTTTAAAATGTAAAAATCCAATTCTTTTAATGTATGTATCGGTATCAAGATTCCGTTCCTTAGAGTTACGGTTACTAGCGAGACGGGTCGCTCTTATTATACAGTTTATTACCACGAACCGTTTGATAGATATAATGAACTGTGCCGATCCTCTGTATTAAAATTTTAACTGCCTATATAACCCTGATAAAGATGAGACTTACATAATCAAGATTTATAATGAACTATATCGATCCTTTATGTAACGTGTTGAGTCAATTGAAACAAAAGGAAAACCAAACTAATTATAAAGTTTTCAGGTTTATTTCTGGTTTTAATTAAAAAATGAAAATTATTGATCAGACACCATAAAAATTTTTGCACTTTGCAGATAAATAAAATTATTTTATTTAAAATTTTCAGGAATTATTCTAGTTTCCGTTGACAAACAAGATTTTTTTCAAGGAATCGAGCAGCTAACTAAGTCCAATAAATGCAATGGAATGTTTTTCAAATGATCGTCTTTTAATGTAATTTTTTTAGAAACCCGAATTACAAACTGGAAAAAGCCTATGGCTTTTTCTTAGTTTGAATAGTGAGACACGATCCTCACTATAGCACCATACCGAAAATCAGCAACATTTCAAAAGATGCTTGTATTATCTTGTTTTTTAGTCACTATGCACTGTAGTTTTTTCTTTGCTAGGTCATTATGTTTCAACTATATGCTTCAACTATATCCGTTGAAACTTTCATAGTCCCCATTTATAATGAACTATATCAATCCATTATGTAAGTCTATAAATACTGCATTCACTTATTACTTCACATATGATTACTACCTACGATTAAGACGTCATTCACCAAGATTGGCCATAAAAATGCAGTTTTAGTGGAAAAACTGATTCTATTTAAAACTTTTTTTAAATTACAAATGGCATTATATCTATTAAGTTCCTTTAAAATGAGCCATTGAACAGCTCTCTTAATCAGACATTTCATTAATCAGACATTTTTATATATTTTGCATGGTCTAGTGCTTAGGATAGCCGATTTTCACCCAGTTGGCTTGAGTTCGACTCCCGGTACGGGAAATTCTTACTTATGATGATTTCTTAACGAATATTATTTCAATAATCATTTATATTATGATTTCTTTTATTTCTTCAGTTACTATGGGTTACAGTTCGTTCCTTAATGTAAACCAAGCCGCCAAGGTAGAAATTAACCACTTCGTCAGTTGAAAATTTTAATGCTATATTATTTTCAAGGATATCAAAAAGAATTTGACATAATTCAATATCCGTCGGATAGAGCTTGCATATATCAGGGTGACATTGCCAAGTAACTACTTTTTGAGCTTAGCTAATTGAGTTGTTAGTTAATTGAGCTTAGTTAATTCAGTCTCCGACAGTCCGTTCAGTAGAGAAATTGGATCCTGAAAACAGTGGCGGTACTGGCCTCTCTTGCGCCCGGGGCAAAATCTTAATTAGCCCCCCCCCCTGTCTCCCATAAAATTTTCAGGCTAAATTTTAGCAAGATTTGCATTTATTAACAAAATTATTTTCAATTTATGAATTAGGTAATAATTTATTTTAATTATTATATAATTTATTATTTAAATTATTTAATTGTTATTAATTATTTTAATTTAATTATTATTGGCTATTT
This sequence comes from Artemia sp. Qi Xiang Cuo, assembly GCF_049724085.1. NCBI lineage: Eukaryota > Metazoa > Arthropoda > Branchiopoda > Anostraca > Artemiidae > Artemia > Artemia sp. Qi Xiang Cuo. The sequence goes on along the minus strand of NC_142797.1, from coordinate 26,563,999 downwards.
TAATTTGATCATTATTAATTTATGAATAGTTTAGATTTTCATTTATTAACTGTGCCATCTACTTTATTAATGAAATTTCAAAATTATGAAATTATTATAACCGTAAGATTATCTGTTTGAAATTGTGTGCCCCTAAAATTTTTGCGCCCAGGGCAAGTTCCCCTTCTGTCCTTCCCCTAAAACTGTCTCTGCCTGAAAATCAGTGCATCATCTTTGGATACTGCCCAGAGCTGTTTTACGGCTTCCATTCTCGAGTTTCCCTCTTACTTTTCCTTATCAACCCTAGAGTACGTCTTATAAAATTTTGTATCTATTCTGTCTAACATTTTATAGCTACAAGATCATACACAGGCAGAGGGGTTGTCCAGGCGAGTTATCGCACAGACGGAGAGGCATAAGCACTAATTAATGAAAGGTGGGCCGTAAAAGAAAAGATTAAAACAAAAATAGACTTTATCTTAACACGCTTTTACGCCTATACGAAATGTTTGTATATGTTATATAAAAAAATATTATAGGAAAATTTCTGTCATCTTCTAAATCGTTTTTTTTTCTTATTCCTCTTTATTTTTTGTGTTTTATTGTTCTAAGGAGCTATATTAATCATATATATTTTCATTATGATACGTGTTTTCCTTTGATGTTTTCCTTTCCTTTTTGCCTTTTGATTTCTTGCTTACATTACTTTTTGAATTAATGACGTCATAGTCATTGGTTGTAAAGGCTCGATCATCGAGTAAAGCTGAAACTAAGTAAAGGAAAAGTATGCCACTCAATATTGTAGATGAAAATGAAGTTTTTCGTAAAAAATTTATTCTATTTAAACAAAATTAAGTACAAATGGGACTTGATCTAGAGATTTACTTTAAAATGAGCCATTGAACAACTCTCTCTACCATGTTCCAGTGCCAAGCTATCTGAGGAAAAGAAGAAAAAAGAAGGTACAGAAAGTTTCCTATAGGGTTTTAGACATGGCAGTTCTAATGGTGTACTTTTTGTTTTGATCTGGCTCTATTTTTAGGAGTTATGGGGTTATTATATTTCTTAACATTGGACATGATCGTCTCTTACTAGGTTTAAAAAAGATTTAATTTCCGATTTTTGTTTATATTATTTTAATAAAAGACTTACATAAGTTTTCTTACTTACATAAGTTTTGGAATCACAAACACTATAGCTGCTAGAAGACTGAATTAGACGAATAATTTTTTCTTCTTAATCGTTTCCGATTTCTTATGTACGCTACTTCTGGGAACTCTTTCACTATTACTGCAATAAGAATCGGAAAGAAATAAGTGCTCTTTGCTTTTTTCCTTTGATTTCTTCCTTTCTTCTTTTCCTTTTGATATGCTAGAAGACTCTGAATTAGACGAATCAGAGAATAATTTTTTCTTCTTTATCGTTTGTGATTTCTTATTTAAGCTACTTTATCGTTTGTGATTTCTTATTTAAGCTACTACTTGGATTACTTTCCCTATTACTACAATGAGATTCGGAAAGAGATATATGGTCTTTGCTTTTATCCTTTGATATTTTCTTTCCTTTTTTCCTTTTGATTTCTTGCTTACATAACTTTTGGGAGAACCTTCACTATTACTACTATTAGATTCGGACAGAGATATGTTGCTCTTTACTTCTTTCCTTTCCTTTTTTCCTTTTTATTTCTTGCTGACATAACTTTTGGAATTACTTCCACTATTACTACTATTAAATTCGGAGATATGTACTCTTTGCTTTTTTCCTTTGATTTTTTCTTTTCCTTTTTTCCTTGTGATTTCTTGCTTACAGAACTTTTGGAATTACAATTACGCTCTTTGCTTTTTTCCTTTGATTTTTTTCTTTCCTTTTTTCCTTTTGATTTCTTGCTTACAAAATTCTTGGGGTTACTTTCACTATTACTACTATTAGATTCATAAAGATATATGTGCTCGTTGCTTTTTTCCTTTGATTTTTTCCTTTCCTATTTCCCTTTTGATTTCTTATTTACGTAACTTTGGAGTTACTTTTACCATTACTACTGTTAGATTCGGAAAGCGATATGTAATCTTTGCTTTTTTCCTTTGATTGTCTCCTTTCCTTTTTTGTAAACTGTTCCACAATTGCCAGTCCATGCCTTGGAAGCTTTTCATTAAACATACAACATTTCTTTGGGTATTACTATGAAGTTTAATCTGTAATTTTGGATATTTTTCGTAATTCCGGTAAAACATTCATAAAATGCTTCTCAATTTACAAAGATAAGCCTGCATTGTTGCCATCTTTTTGGACTTCTGAATGTAATTTTTAACTTTGTCTTTATGTGTTCTTTGCAGAAAACTTACGAGCCTTTAGCAAGCGATTTCGCTTGTTTCTGCCAAGATTGATTGGTACAACCTGAACTTTCCTCAAATACATGTGATTAGCCAGCTTGCTGCGTGTGATACGCATACTGCAATTTTGATTTTCGATCCCCCACTTGAGCATGGTGACCCGCTAAAGCGAAAATCAGTAAAAGACTCAATTTCTGGTCATCAGCTGGTGTCCAGAGTGCGAGCGACTAAACAGCGGTGGACAGAGAATATATAGAATGTTATTTTAGTTTTTTGTGTAATACGGCTTTTTTAAATTACGTATAACTCGCTTAGAAGGCATCTTATTGCTTAACAATGAATAATTGTCTTATCGAATTAACATTTCGTATGATTCGTATCAAGTACCAGTAACCTAACAACAAACAAAATTAATTTTAAAATATTCAGGTATTTTTTCTAGTTTTAATTAAAAAATTAAAATTATTGCTCAGATATCATAGATATTTTTGTAGTTTACATAATAACTTTAGCAATTCTGACCTGAAAACTAAAATATATAAAAAAATTGATTTTTTTGGTCTGGAAATACACATTAAATCCAATGTCGGGTAGTTAGAACCTAACCAAAAATAAAATTAATTTTAAAATTTTAGGGTATTTTTCTAGTTTGAATTGGAAGATTCAAACTATTGCTCGGATACCTTAAATATTTTTGCAGTTTACACAAGTTGCAAAGAACACATAAAGACAAAGTTAACAATTACATTCAGAAGTCCAAAAAGATGGCAACAATGCAGGCTTATCTTTGTAAATTGAGAAGCATTTTATGAATGTTTTACCGGGATTACGAAAAATATTCCAAATTAAAGATTAAAATTATCTCTGAAAGAATAGATTTTGTTGAAAAGTCAGCTAGAGATGCTTTCGCAAAACTTCATAGTAATATCCAAAAGAAATGTTGCATGTTTAGTGAAAAGCTTCCAAGGTATGGACCGGCAACTGTGGAACAGTTTACAGATGTAATGGGAAATCTTATATCACTGTGAATATATGGAGGCATAATTGTCTTTTAGTTAGTTTCAGCTTAAATTCGATGATCGAACCTTTATGTAATACTAACTACATCCAGCGAATATGACGTCATTGATCAATATTGTATATACAAAATTAATTTTTTCGTAAGAAATAATTAAGTAAAAAAAATTAAGTGCAAAAGGCGCTAGATCTAGAGATTTCCTTTAAAATGAGCTATTGAACAACTATCTACGATGTTCCAGTGCCAAGCTATCTCTGGATACAAAAAAAATAATATATCCCGTTTAGGCAGAATGTTTTAGTAGTTGCCACTTTTCTTGATTTTCAAGCCAATATATCAGAAAGTTTACTGTACAGGGGTTTCGGACAAGGCGGTTCTAATGGTGTACTTTTTGTTTTGATCTGACTCCTTTTTTAGGAACTATGGGTTTTTATATTTCTTAACATTGGACGTGATCGTCTCTTACTAGGTTGCTAGCTACCGCTGCAACCCGGAAAAACAAAAACAAAAATCAAATATCTTTGAAAAGATCTACACTAAAAAACGATCATTGGAATAGAAAACCATTGAATACATTCGACTTGGTTAGATACTTGATTGTTTGAGGTTCGTTTCTTACTATTTAAAAGAATAATAAATGGTTTTAGTCAATCCGGGTTGCAGCGGTAGCTTGCAACCTAGTAAGAGACGACCACGCCCCATTCCATACCTCAAAAACTAGAATTAGAAAAAAAAAGTACAATAGTAGAACCGTATTGTCCCAAATACCTATATAGGAGACTTACCGTCCCTTGGCTTGAAAAACAAGGGAAAAGTATTGGCTTGAAATTCAAGAAAAATGGCTGAAACCCCGATATTCTTCATATACGGCATCTTTTTTTCTTTTCTTTTTATAAGATATCATTAATCATAAGTAGGGATTATGTAAGTTTCATTAGTATCATGGCTGTAGAGATGGCTGGAAACTAGTAAAGAACAAACCAGGGCACATATTGGACTTAGTTAGCTGCCTTATTCTCTCATCGTCTCTTACTATTCCAAAAGTTCGTCTCTTACTATTCCAAATAAGAAAAAAGTATAGGCTTCTTTCTGTTTGTGATTTTTATTTCCGGGTTTTGTACTAGAATCGTTACCGTAGAAGGGCAATTTAACTATAGTATAGGCTGGTACAGAAACTGTATACTAAATAAAATTGATTTGTTACGAGAAACTGTATTTTGTTCAAAACTGTAATAGCAAATGGTATAAACATCATCTTAGATATGAAGATCAAAATAGTATTTTTAACATAATTGAAAGTATGTAGATATAGTTACATAAAATATAGTAATTAGATTCATAAAGATATATATGCTCGTTGCTTTTTTCCTTTGATTTTTTCCTTTCCTATTTCCCTTTTGATTTCTTATTTACGTAACTTTGGAGTTACTTTTACTATTACTACTATTAGATTCGGAAAGCGATTTGTAATCTTTGCTTTTTTCCTTTGATTGTCTTCTTTCCTTTTTTCCTTTTGATTTCTTGCTTACATTACTTTTGGGATTACAATCATTATCGCTGCCACAACACTTTGAATTAAACGAATCAGAGAATAATTTTTTCTTCTTCATTTGCTCTTTGCTTTTTTCCTTTGATTTTTTCTTTTCCTTTTCTCCTTTTGATATCTTGCTTACATATCTTTTTGAATTACAATCACTATCTCTGCTAGAAGACTCTAGAAGACTCACTGTTACTGGTAGAAGGCTGTTAGAAGAATTTGAATTAGACGAATCAGATAATATTTTCTTTTTCTTCATTTTTTGCGATTTCTTATGTACGCTACCTCTGGGATTACTTTCAATATTACTGCAATAAGATTCGGAAAGAGATATGTGCTCTTTACTGTTTTCCTTTGATGTTTTCCTTTCCTTTTTGCCTTTTGATTTCTTGCTTACATTACTTTTTGAATTACAATCACTATTGCTGCTAAAAGACTGAAGAAGACTCTCACTATCGCTGTGTGTGTAGAAGACTGTAGAACTTTTGGAGTTACTTTCACTATTACTGCTATTAGATTCGGAAAGCGATATGTACTCTTTGCTTTTTTCCTTTGGTTTTTTCCTTTCCTTTTTTCCTTTTGATTTCTTGCTTACATAACTTTTGGAATTACAATCACTATCGCTGTTAGAACCCTCTGAATTACACGAACCGGAGAATAATTTTTTCTTCTTCATTTGCTCTTTGCTTTTTTCCTTTGATTTTTTCTTTTCCTTTTCTCCTTTTGATTTCTTGCTTACATATCTTTTTGAATTACAATCACTATCGCTGCTAGAAGACTCTAGAAGACTCACTGTTACTGGTAGAAGGCTGTTAGAAGAATTTGAATTAGACGAATCAGATAATATTTTCTTCTTCATCCTTTGCGATTTCTTATGTACGCTACTTCTGGGATTACTTTCACTATTACTACAATAAGATTCGGAAAGAGATATGTGCTCTTTGCTTTTCTCCTTTGATTTTTTCCTTTCCTTTTTTCCTTTTGATTTCTTGCTTACATAACTTTTGGAATTACAATCACTATCGCTGCTCAAAGACTCTGAATTAGACGAATCAGAGAATATTTTTTTCTTCTTAATCGTTTGCGATTTCTTGTGTACGCAATCTCTGGGATTACTTTTACTATTACTACTATTAGATTCTGAAAGAGATATGTGCTTTTGGCTTTTTTCCTTTGTTGCGTGCGATTTCTTGCTTACATAACTTTTGGAATTACAATCACTATCGCTGCCAGAAAACTCTGAATTAGACGAATCAGAGAATATTTTTTTCTTCTTAATCGTTTGCGATTTCTTATGTACGCAACCTCTGGGATTACTTTCACTATTACCACTAGAAGATTCTGAGATATATTTATCTAATAATATTATGGATAAGCACGCACAGTTTTCAATGAGACTTTCTAAATTACTTGCGCTTTTCTTTGTAATTGATTCAGTATTTGTGCTGCTTTGACTATAAGATTCACTGCTTAAGGACGAAGACCCGCAACTTGAGTTGCGAGAAGACTCATTATCAGAGGACCCTGAGCGGTCAGAGTCAAACTCCTTGAGAATTATGGCTTGTCTCAAAAGGTCTCTTATGGCGGTCAGTCTCTTAAGTCTCTTAATCTTTGCGTCTCCTACTCTCTGTAGTATACTGCTTGTCTTTCTTTTACGGCGACCTTTGCTTGCTAAGCTGTCACAGCTACAAGACCTCAACTTAGATACAGTATGCCCCTTCGGTGATTTCTTAGAAGACTTCTTTCTCTCCTTCTCTTGTCGTTTCTTTTCTTCTTCTGCCCTTTTAATATATTTTCTAAATACCCACCACATTGATATTCCAGCACATATGACCGTTATGCCAGTGACAAAACTTACAATCATTTGTGAATCAGAAAACATCATGTTATTTGTTAACATCTATCCATAAAACCCCGTGTCAAGTATCAAGAACCTATCAAAAATCAAAACTAATTTTAAAATTTTCAGGTATTTTTCTAGTTTTAATTAAAGAATTAAAATTATTGATCAGACAACATACATATTTTTGAAGTTTACTTAATAACTTAGCAATCCATTAAATAAAATTAGTTTATTCAAAACTTTCAAGAATTACTCTAGTTCCAATTCACCAATTTGACTTTTGTTAAAACTCTAAAGGAATTACTATATTCTATGTAACTATATCTACATACTTTCAATTATGTTAAAAATACTATTTTGATCTTCATATCTAAGATGATGTTTATACCATTTGCTATTACAGTTTTGAACAAAATGCAGTTTCTCGTAACAAATCAATTTTATTTACTATAACAGTACAGTTTCTGTAACAGCCTATACTATAGTTAAGTTGCCCTTCTACGGTAACGATTCTAGTACAAAACCCGGAAATAAAAATCACAAACAGAAAGAAGCCTATGTCTTTTTCTTATTTGGAATAGTAAGAGACGAACTTTTGGAATAGTAAGAGACGAACTTTTGGAATAGTAAGAGACGACGAGAGAATCAGGCAGCTAACTAAGTCCAATATGTGCCGTGGTTTGTTCTTTACTAGTTTCCAGCCATCTCTACAGCTATGATACTAATGAAACTTACATAATCCCTACTTATGATTAATGATCTCTTATAAAAAGAAAAGAAAAGATGCCGTATATGAAGAATATCGGGGTTTCAGCCATTTTTCTTGAATTTCAAGCCAATACATTTCCCTTGTTGTTCAAGCCAAGGGACGGTAAGTTTCCTATATAGGTATTTGGGACAATGCGGTTCCACTACTGTACTTTTTTTTCTAATTCTAGTTTTTGAGGTATGGAATGGGGCGTGATCGTCTCTTACTAGGTTGCAAGCCACCGCTGCAACCCGGATTGACTAAAACCATATATTATTCTTTTAAATGGTAAGAAACGAACCTCAAACAATGGTTTTAGTCAATCCGGGTTGCAGCGGTGGCTTGCAACCTAGTAAGAGACGATCACGCCCCATTCCATACCTCAAAAACTAGAATTAGAAAAAAAAGTACAGTAGTGGAACCGCATTGTCCCAAATACCTATATAGGAAACTTACCGTCCCTTGGCTTGAACAACAAGGGAAATGTATTGGCTTGAAATTCAAGAAAAATGGCTGAAACCCCGATATTCTTCATATACGGCATCTTTGTTTTCTTTTCTTTTTATAAGAGATCATTAATCATAAGTAGGGATTATGTAAGTTTCATTAGTATCATAGCTGTAGAGATGGCTGGAAACTAGTAAAGAACAAACCACGGCACACATTGGACTTAGTTAGCTGCCTGATTCTCTCGTCGTCTCTTACTATTCCAAAAGTTCGTCTCTTACTATTCCAAAAGTTCGTCTCTTACTATTCCAAATAAGAAAAAGACATAGGCTTCTTTCTGTTTGTGATTTTTATTTCCGGGTTTTTGTACTAGAATTGTTACCGTAGAAGGGCAACTTAACTATAGTATAGGCTGTTACAGTAACTGTACTGTTATAGTAAATAAAATTGATTTGTTACGAGAAACTGCATTTTGTTCAAAACTGTAATAGCAAATGGTATAAACATCATCTTAGATATGAAGATCAAAATAGTATTTTTAACATAATTGAAAGTATGTAGATATAGTTACATAGAATATAGTAATTCCTTTAGAGTTTTAACAAAAGTCAAATTGGTGAATTGGAACTAGAGTAATTCTTGAAAGTTTTGAATAAACTAATTTTATTTAATGGATTGCTAAGTTATTATGTAAACTGCAAAAATATGTATGTTGTCTGATCAATAATTTTAATTCTTTAATTAAAACTAGAAAAATACTTGAAAATTTTAAAATTAGTTTTGATTTTTGATAGGTTCTTGATACTTGACACGTGGTTTTATGGATAGATGTTAACAAATAACATGATGTCTTCTGATTCACAAATGATTGTAAGTTTTGTCACTGGCATAACGTTCATATGTGCTGGAATATCATTGTGGTGGGTAGTTAGAAAATATATTAAAAGGGCAGAAGAAGAAAAGAAACGACAAGAGAAGGAGAGAAAGAAGTCTTCTAAGAAATCACCGAAGGGGCATACTGTATCTAAGTTGAGGTCTTGTAGCTGTGACAGCTTAGCAAGCAAAGGTCGCCGTAAAAGAAAGACAAGCAGTATACTACAGAGAGTAGGAGACGCAAAGATTAAGAGACTTAAGAGACTGACCGCCATAAGAGACTTTTTGAGACAAGCCATAATTCTCAAGGAGTTTGACTCTGACCGCTCAGGGTCCTCTGATAATGAGTCTTCTCGCAACTCAAGTTGCGGGTCTTCGTCCTTAAGCAGTGAATCTTATAGTCAAAGCAGCACAAATACTGAATCAATTACAAAGAAAAGCGCAAGTAATTTAGAAAGTCTCATTGAAAACTGTGCGTGCTTATCCATAATATTATTAGATAAATATATCTCAGAATCTTCTAGTGGTAATAGTGAAAGTAATCCCAGAGGTTGCGTACATAAAAAATCGCAAACGATTAAGAAGAAAAAAATATTCTCTGATTCGTCTTATTCAGAGTTTTCTGGCAGCGATAGTGATTGTAATTCCAAAAGTTATGTAAGCAAGAAATCGCACGCAACAAAAGAAAAAAGCCAAAAGCACATATCTCTTTCAGAATCTAATAGTAGTAATAGTAAAAGTAATCCCAGAGATTGCGTACATAAGAAATCGCAAACGATTAAGAAGAAAAAAATATTCTCTGATTCGTCTAATTCAGAGTCTTTGAGCAGCGATAGTGATTGTAATTCCAAAAGTTATGTAAGCAAGAAATCAAAAGAATAAAGGAAAGGAAAAAATCAAAGGAGAAAAGCAAAGAGCACATATCTCTTTCCGAATCTTATTTTAGTAATAGTGAAAGTAATCCCAGAATTAGCGTACATAAGAAATCGCTAAGGATGAATAAGAAAAAAATATTCTTTGATTTGTCTAATTTAGAGTCTTCTAGGAGTTTTCTAGCAGCAATAGTGAGTCTGCTAGAGTCTTCTAGCAGCGATAGTGATTGTAATTCAAAAAGTAATGTAAGCAAGAAATCAAAAGGCAAAAAGGAAAGGAAAACATCAAAGGAAAACAGCAAAGAGCACATATCTCTTTCCGAATCTTATTGCAGTAATATTGAAAGTAGTCCCAGAAGTAGCGTACATAAGAAATCGCAAAAAATGAAGAAGAAAATATTATCTGATTCGTCTAATTCAAATTCTTCTAACAGCCTTCTACCAGTAACAGTGAGTCTTCTAGAGTCTTCTAGCAGCGATAGTGATTGTAATTCAAAAAGATATGTAAGCAAGAAATCAAAAGGAGAAAAGGAAAAGAAAAAATCAAAGGAAAAAAGCAAAGAGCAAATGAAGAAGAAAAAATTATTCTCCGGTTCGTGTAATTCAGAGGGTTCTAACAGCGATAGTGATTGTAATTCCAAAAGTTATGTAAGCAAAAAATCCAAAGGAAAAAAGGAAAAGAGAAAATCAAAGGAAAAAAGCAAAGAGTACATATCGCTTTCCGAATCTACTAGTAGTAATAGTGAAAGTAACTCCAAAAGTTCTACAGTCTTCTACACACACAGCGATAGTGAGAGTCTTCTTCAGTCTTTTAGCAGCAATAGTGATTGTAATTCAAAAAGTAATGTAAGCAAGAAATCAAAAGGCAAAAAGGAAAGGAAAACATCAAAGGAAAACAGTAAAGAGCACATATCTCTTTCCGAATCTTATTGCAGTAATATTGAAAGTAATCCCAGAGGTAGCGTACATAAGAAATCGCAAAAAATGAAGAAAAAGAAAATATTATCTGATTCGTCTAATTCAAATTCTTCTAACAGCCTTCTACCAGTAACAGTGAGTCTTCTAGAGTCTTCTAGCAGCGATAGTGATTGTAATTCGAAAAGATATGTAAGCAAGGAATCAAAAGGAGAAAAGGAAAAGAAAAAATCAAAGTAAAACAGCAAAGAGTAAATGAAGAAGAAAAAATTATTCTCTGATTCGTTCAATTCAAAGTGTTGTGGCAGCGATAATGATTGTAATTCCAAAAGTCATGTAAGCAAGAAATCAAAAGGAAAAAAGGAAAGAAGACAATCAAAGGAAAAAAGCAAAGATTACAAATCGCTTTCCGAATCTAATAGTAGTAATAGTAAAAGTAACTCCAAAGTTACGTAAATAAGAAATCAAAAGGGAAATAGGAAAGGAAAAAATCAAAGGAAAAAAGCAACGAGCATATATATCTTTATGAATCTAATTACTATATTTTATGTAACTATATCTACATACTTTCAATTATGTTAAAAATACTATTTTGATCTTCATATCTAAGATGATGTTTATACCATTTGCTATTACAGTTTTGAACAAAATACAGTTTCTCGTAACAAATCAATTTTATTTAGTATACAGTTTCTGTACCAGCCTATACTATAGTTAAATTGCCCTTCTACGGTAACGATTCTAGTACAAAACCCGGAAATAAAAATCACAAACAGAAAGAAGCCTATGCTTTTTTCTTATTTGGAATAGTAAGAGACGAACTTTTGGAATAGTAAGAGACGATGAGAGAATAAGGCAGCTAACTAAGTCCAATATGTGCCCTGGTTTGTTCTTTACTAGTTTCCAGCCATCTCTACAGCCATGATACTAATGAAACTTACATAATCCCTACTTATGATTAATGATATCTTATAAAAAGAAAAGAAAAAAAGATGCCGTATATGAAGAATATCGGGGTTTCAGCCATTTTTCTTGAATTTCAAGCCAATACTTTTCCCTTGTTGTTCAAGCCAAGGGACGGTAAGTCTCCTATATAGGTATTTGGGACAATACGGTTCTACTATTGTACTTTTTTTTCTAATTCTAGTTTTTGAGGTATGGAATGGGGCGTGATCGTCTCTTACTAGGTTGCAAGCTACCGCTGCAACCCGGATTGACTAAAACCATTTATTATTCTTTTAAATAGTAAGAAACGAACCTCAAACAATCAAGTATCTAACCAAGTCGAATGTATTCAATGGTTTTCTATTCCAATGATCGTTTTTTAGTGTAGATCTTTTCAAAGAGATTTGATTTTTGTTTTTGTTTTTCCGGGTTGCAGCGGTAGCTAGCAACCTAGTAAGAGACGATCACGTCCAATGTTAAGAAATATAAAAACCCATAGTTCCTAAAAAAGGAGTCAGATCAAAACAAAAAGTACACCATTAGAACCGCCTTGTCCGAAACCCCTGTACAGTAAACTTTCTGATATATTGGCTTGAAAATCAAGAAAAGTGGCAGCTACTAAAACATTCTGCCTAAACGGGATATATATTTTTTTTTGTATCCAGAGATAGCTTGGCACTGGAACATCGTAGATAGTTGTTCAATAGCTCATTTTAAAGGAAATCTCTAGATCTAGCGCCTTTTGCACTTAATTTTTTTTTTATTAATTATTTTTTAACAAAAACTGAATTTTGTATGTACAATATTTATCAATGACGTCATAGTCGCTGGATATAGTTAGTATTACATAAAGGTTCGATCATCGAATTTAAGCTGAAACTAACTAAAAGACAATTATGCCTCCATATATTCACAGTGATATAAGATTTCCCATTACATCTGTGAACTGGTCCACAGTTGCCGGTCCATACCTTGGAAGCTTTTCACTAAACATGCAATATTTCTTTTGGATATTACTATGAAGTTTTGCGAAAGCATCTCTAGCTGACTTTTCAACAAAATCTATTCTTTCAGAGATAATTTTAATCTTTAATTTGGAATATTTTTCGTAATCCCGGTAAAACATTCATAAAATGCTTCTCAATTTACAAAGATAAGCCTGCATTGTTGCCATCTTTTTGGACTTCTGAATGTAATTGTTAACTTTGTCTTTATGTGTTCTTTGCAACTTGTGTAAACTGCAAAAATATTTATGGGTATCCGAGCAATAGTTTGAATCTTCCAATTCAAACTAGAAAAATACCCTAAAATTTTAAAATTAATTTTATTTTTGGTTAGGTTCTAACTACCCGACATGGGATTTAATGTGTATATCCAGACCAAAAAATTCAATTTTTTTATGTCTTTTATTTTTCAGTTTAGAATCGCTAAAGTTATTATGTAAACTACAAAAATATTTATGATATCTAAGAAATAATTTTAATTTTTTAATTCAAACTAAAAAAATACCTGAAAATTTTAAAATTAGTTTTATTTTTTGTTAGGTTACTGGTACTTGATACGAATCATACGAAATGTTAATTCGATAAGACAATTATTCATTGTTAAGCAATAAGATGCCTTCTAAGCGAGTTATACGTAATTTAAAAAAGCCGTATTACACAAAAAACTAAAATAACATTCTATATATTCTCTGTCCACCGCTGTTTAGTCGCTCGCACTCTGGTCACCAGCTGATGACTAGAAATTGAGTCTTTTACTGATTTTCGCTTTAGCGGGTCACCATGCTCAGGCGGGGGATCGGAGATCAAAACTGTAGTATGCGTATCACACGCAGCAGGTTGACTAATCACATGAATTTGAGGAAAGTTCAGGTTGAACGAATCAATCTTGGCAGAAACTAGCGAAATCGCTTGCTAAAGGCTCGTAAGTTTTCTGCAAAGAACACATAAAGACAAAGTTAAAAATTACATTCAGAAGTCCAAAAAGATGGCAACAATGCAGGCTTATCTTTGTAAATTGAGAAGCATTTTATGAATGTTTTACCGGAATTACGAAAAATATCCAAAATTACAGATTAAACTTCATAGTAATACCCAAAGAAATGTTGTATGTTTAATGAAAAGCTTCCAAGGCATGGACTGGCAATTGTGGAACAGTTTACAAAAAAGGAAAGGAGACAATCAAAGGAAAAAAGCAAATATTACATATCGTTTTCCGAATCTAACAGTAGTAATGGTAAAAGTAACTCCAAAGTTACGTAAATAAGAAATCAAAAGGGAAATAGGAAAGGAAAAAATCAAAGGAAAAAAGCAACGAGCACATATATCTTTATGAATCTAATAGTAGTAATAGTGAAAGTAACCCCAAGAATTTTGTAAGCAAGAAATCAAAAGGAAAAAAGGAAAGAAAAAAATCAAAGGAAAAAAGCAAAGAGCGTAATTGTAATTCCAAAAGTTCTGTAAGCAAGAAATCACAAGGAAAAAAGGAAAAGAAAAAATCAAAGGAAAAAAGCAAAGAGTACATATCTCTCCGAATTTAATATTAGTAATAGTGGAAGTAATTCCAAAAGTTATGTCAGCAAGAAATAAAAAGGAAAAAAGGAAAGGAAAGAAGTAAAGAGCAACATATCTCTGTCCGAATCTAATAGTAGTAATAGTGAAGGTAATCCCAAAAGTTATGTAAGCAAAAAATCAAAAGGAAAAAAGGAAAGAAAATATCAAAGGATAAAAGCAAAGACCATATATCTCTTTCCGAATCTCATTGTAGTAATAGGGAAAGTAATCCAAGTAGTATCTTAAATAAGAAATCACAAACGATAAAGTAGCTTAAATAAGAAATCACAAACGATAAAGAAGAAAAAATTATTCTCTGATTCTTCTAATTCAGAGTCTTCTAGCATATCAAAAGGAAAAGAGGAAAGGAAGAAATCAAAGGAAAAAAGCAAAGAGCACTTATTTCTTTCCGATTCTTATTGCAGTAATAGTGAAAGAGTTCCCAGAAGTAGCGTACATAAGAAATCGGAAACGATTAAGAAGAAAAAATTATTCGTCTAATTCAGTTCTTCTAGCAGCGATAGTGATTGTGATTCCAAAACTTATGTAAGTAAGAAAACTTATGTAAGTCTTTTATTAAAATAATATAAACAAAAATCGGAAATTAAATCTTTTTTAAACCTAGTAAGAGACGATCATGTCCAATGTTAAGAAATATAATAACCCTATAACTCCTAAAAATAGAGCCAGATCAAAACAAAAAGTACACCATTAGAACTGCCATGTCTAAAACCCTATAGGAAACTTTCTGTACCTTCTTTTTTCTTCTTTTCCTCAGATAGCTTGGCACTGGAACATGGTAGAGAGAGTTGTTCAATGGCTCATTTTAAAGTAAATCTCTAGATCAAGTCCCATTTGTACTTAATTTTTTTTAAATAGAATAAATTTTTTACGAAAACCTTCATTTTCATCTACAATATTGAGTGGCATACTTTTCCTTTACTTAGTTTCAGCTTTACTCGATGATCGAGCCTTTACAGCCAATGACTATGACGTCATTAATTCAAAAAGTAATGTAAGCAAGAAATCAAAAGGCAAAAAGGAAAGGAAAACATCAAAGGAAAACACGTATTATAATGAAAATATATATAATTAATATAGCTCCTTAGAACAATAAAACACAAAAAATAAAGAGGAATAAGAAAAAAAAACGATTTAGAAGATGACAGAAATTTTCCTATAATATTTTTTTATATAACATATACAAACATTTCGTATAGGCGTAAAAGCGTGTTAAGATAAAGTCTATTTTTGTTTTTAATCTTTTCTTTTACGGCCCACCTTTCATTAATTAGTGCTTATGCCTCTCCGTCTGTGCGATAACTCGCCTGGACAACCCCTCTGCCTGTGTATGATCTTGTAGCTATAAAATGTTAGACAGAATAGATACAAAATTTTATAAGACGTACTCTAGGGTTGATAAGGAAAAGTAAGAGGGAAACTCGAGAATGGAAGCCGTAAAACAGCTCTGGGCAGTATCCAAAGATGATGCACTGATTTTCAGGCAGAGACAGTTTTAGGGGAAGGACAGAAGGGGAACTTGCCCTGGGCGCAAAAATTTTAGGGGCACACAATTTCAAACAGATAATCTTACGGTTATAATAATTTCATAATTTTGAAATTTCATTAATAAAGTAGATGGCACAGTTAATAAATGAAAATCTAAACTATTCATAAATTAATAATGATTAAATTAAAATAGCCAATAATAATTAAATTAAAATAATTAATAACAATTAAATAATTTAAATAATAAATTATATAATAATTAAAATAAATTATTACCTAATTCATAAATTGAAAATAATTTTGTTAATAAATGCAAATCTTGCTAAAATTTAGCCTGAAAATTTTATGGGAGATAGGGGGGGGGGCTAATCAAGATTTTGCCCCGGGCGCAAGAGAGGCCAGTACCGCCACTGTTTTCAGGATCCAATTTCTCTACTGAACGGACTGTCGGTGACTGAATTAACTAAGCTCAATTAACTAACAACTCAATTAGCTAAGCTCAAAAAGTAGCAAACCAAGCATTTCTTAAGTATAATAATGTATCTTAACACCTTGCTTCTTTTGCAAAATTTGAGATTTTTCAGTTCATTTTACTAATATCGTTACAACTTCCGGAGAAAAGGATTAACGACCTGACAATGAGGTCCACCATATTCTAGAAAAAAAGAACGCTTTAACAGTTCCTCAGATTGCCTATTTTTCAGATGATCCAATTCCTCCTGAACGGAATATGAAAGACTGAATTGACAAAACTCATTAATTAGCAACTCAATTAGCTAAGCTCAAAAGGTAGCAAATTGAGCAACTCTTAAATAAAATGTAATATATTTTATTATCCTGCTTCTTTTACAAAATTTAATCTTTTTCGGTTCGTTTGACCAATATTGTTATAGTCTAGTCGCTTAGTCCACCAAACAGGATGGTTCGTGCAAATTTGGAAAAAAGTATGAAACTCAGTCCACATATGCGCTCTGTCTTATGCGCTCAGTCGCAGCTTGATACGCTCTTTCGAATGAGACTGGGACACAATAAATCCGACCACCCTAAGGGGGAGCGGAAACAGGGGGTAAAAGTCACCCAAAGGGGGGAAATGCGAAAAAGTATCTTTTTGCCTATTTCGGTTTAATATTTGGTGAGTATATTCGTGATTAGATAGAAACTGAATGGAAGTCATGGGAAAAGTGCTTGGATTGTTCCACCACCCTGGGGAAGGGGGCGGGTGTGAGGATCAATCGCATTTAGTAGGGATGATACTTCACACTATGAATTTGGTTTAAGACAGTAGCGTATCTGAACCCAGGTCAGACTCCAGTTTTGACAGCTGATCAGCCGTTCTGTACACTGGCCAAACTCATACAGTGAAGCTTTCCAGAAATTAATCCGAAAGATTCGTCTATCTTCGCGCTAAGTAGCCAGCACATAGAAACGAATATCCAGATAGTGCTAGGAGACATGATGAAATGCTTTAAATTCGACGAGTATCTCGTCCGAGGTGATTTCACAGCGAGAGGAAGGGCAGATGCCATTCTTAAAGGGTCGCATGCTACTAGGTCCCGTTACGCTCACTAAGAAACTGCTTCAGTCCTTCATATCCTTAGGCGCCAAGCATATGATGAGTAAGCTGCTGAGAATGAAGAGAGCGACAATGAGGTGCTATCTTTCGATTAATGGTGTGAATCAAGAAAAGAACTCAGCGCTCAGTTTAGTTACTGGTCAATTGTGTTTGATATTGAACTGATTTTGTTGATGTTTGTACGATCCATCCGCCAGGCAGATTTTATGCTTTTTGTCGATGCTCTGGAAAATATCTTGCCGTGGATGTTCGCTCTAGACCACACGAACTACGCCAGATGGCTGTCAGTGCACGTTTGAGACTTGATTGCTCTCAGTACCCGGAACCCAGCTGTATTTTGTGAGTTTATGAAAGGAAACTTCACAGTTCAAAGACAAAACATGCTTTTTCTTCCATTGCAATGGATCAAGCGCATGAACAGATGAACGAGAAAATGAAAGGAACAACCGGTTTGATTGGACTCACCGAAAACCCAGATGCCATGCTTCGACGGATCACATCAGGTCCCGATCTTCAAAGGGTCGTTGAGGAGTATAAAGAAAGTTTCACAATCCATTTTTCTGAAGAAAACGTGAAACATCATGAGGACACATCAAAATTACAGATGTGATTCATATGCTATGTTCAGGACTTTCTTCAAGTCATTGAAGGAAGGGGCAATCCATTTGCTGAATCAGAAAACGACCTTCTTACCCTTCAAACGAGGAAGATCATGCCCAGTAACGTAGTACACGGCGCCAGGAACGCATACAAAATTGGATCCGGCCAATACTAAAAGTTTACAAAAAAGCGACTGACAACGTGATCGGCGCCAGTCACAGATTCTATTAAGAAAAATAACGTACCACTATTAGCAAGTATGAAATACAAGACACTTCCGGAGCCAAAATAAGAAGTTTATGGTGTGAAGAATGGTTCTTATTCGTGTTGTAGGTTGAATATTGCCCTCCAATCACACCGTAGTAACGTGAACAAGTTTTTTAAGCAAGGGAACATGCCCACTTCCTCCAAACGGTCCTACAGCAAACCTCTTGGAAAAACTGTAAAACATGACCTGACAGCTTGTCTAGAAGCACCGTTGGATATACGAACTACTATTCCTCGAGTCAGTTGAAAAGTATTCTATGGATCAGCCTTGGTTCATATGCTTGCACCCAGCTCCTGCAAATTTTTCAAAGATTACGCAGACATAGATTTTCTATCGCACATTCACAGCCAACTAGAGACGGTCAGTCGGATCAACGTTATATGGGACAGGTACATCAAAAGCAGCTTGAAGAAAGGAGAAAGAGAAAGGAGAGGTTTCAGACAGCGAGTCAGCCTAAAAGAATCGACTCCTATCCCTCGGAACTGGGCTGCTTTCCTCCGTACCGAAGAAAACAAAGAGCAACTGTTCTTCCTGTTAGCAGACCACTTGGCAAGCACGGATTTGTTTGGAAAAGAAGTTTATAGCACAAAAGGATTCAGATGTTGTGCCTTCGGTGTCAGCTGCTCAAGATGATTTGGTCCCTTGCGATCATGAAGAGGCAGATACGCAAATTATCCTCCACATTCGTCACTGTCTGGTCACCAAAAAGCTATGATACGAACCGTGGAAACGGGTGTGCTCGTGCTAGCTGTGGCCGCTTGCTCATACGTCCCACTTTTTGAGCTCTGGATGGACTTTGGTGTGAAGCAGCAGTACAGAATCATCCCAGCTCAAGAAATTCATCATACGCTTGGCCCCCAAAAGTCAAAAGTTTTGCCTGGTTTCCAAGCGATTACAGGCTGCAATACAGTATCTTCTTTCTGTGGAATTGGAAAGAAGAAAGCCTTTGATGTCTGGATAAGTTATCCTGATGCAACTGACGCGTTCTTGGATTTGTTGTCTGCGTCGACTGCTACGAGACCGCGAATGCAAGAGCTACTAGAGATATTTGTAGTTTATGCTATGAGCCGACAAGCGAAGTCCAGGGTGTTGACGAAGCAAGAAAAGTGCTTTTTGCCAAGGGACGGCAGATTGACCGCATCCTACTAACATCCGACGCCCTTCTTCATCACACCAGACGTGCACACTTTCAGACTGGCCGAATTTAGGGAAGAGCAGCAGACCCCATTCAGAATCCTCCTTCCCCCTCTAAATTTGGATGGAAGCTCGTAAATGATGGGTGGCATCCTGTCTGGCCAACGCTACCCGAGACTTCCAAGGCGTGCAAAGAACTGTTCAAATTCGGCTGCAAGAAAGCCTGCAAGCTACCATGCAAGTACATTAAGACTTCACTACCGTGCACTAATCTGTGTGCCTGTAATGGAGCGTGCTACAGATCTGACGCCAGCAGTGAATAGGCTGCTGAACCAGGGCACAAACTGCATACCACTTTTCTTTTCTTTCTTACCTCTTTTATTTCTTCCTTCAGTGATTAAAGTCATATCTTTAAACGAAAGTTATAGCAGTGTATTTGACTCTTAAAGGAGGGAAAACGAGGGGGGCAGTCGTAGTTTTGCGCGTCACAGCTGTCATCCCCGGTTTCCTTTGTCTAGTGTTGGCCACCTACTCCTATCATAACCGCCGCAGCCAAAATTGAAAAGAAACTCAGTTTGGAATTTTCCCCTACCCCCTCCCAGTTTCCCCTCTTTCCCCTATCCAGGATTTAGGATGTAATACTGTACCATTCAATCTTGAGAATGCCTCCTGAAATGGCGAGAACAAACTTAGAGAGCAGATCAGAATTTCCCTTCTTTAGCATTTCCCTCGGCGGAAATATCTAATCCTGTTTACTCCCTCCGAGGACATCCTCTGCACTTTCGCCATGGCATTAAATCAGTGATTATATAATATTGGATAAACAAACCAAATACCAATTTGAAACAGGCAAAAACAAACATTTCCCGTTTCCCCACTGTTAGGTGAATTTTACCCCCCTCCCACCCCACCCTCCCTTTGATGGTGGGACACGTCAAGCAACTTTTCCATCACTTTGCTTCAATTTCTGTTTACTACCGAGTATACACACCGAATATCAAGCTAAAATAGGGAAAAAGATTTTTTTTTGCTTTTCCCCTTTTGGGTGACTTTTACCCCCTTTTCCCCCCTCTTAGGGCGATCGGATCGCTTGTGTCCCAATCTCATTCGAAAGAGCACATCAAACTGCCCCTGTGGATCAACTTTCACACTTTTTTTTTCCAAATTTGCACGAACCTTTGACTAAGCGACTATTATAAGTTATGGAGAAAAGGATGAACAGCTTCACATGACCTCATAACGAAACCCATTGTACTCTCGAAAAAAAGAACTCTAACGATTCCTCTGATTTCCTTTTAATTTTGGGATCTTTATATTTGTCCCCAGGTGGGCAAAATTTGTATTTGTCGCGTAGACGGGGCACTGCGTGTTTTGGACACAATTTAAACAAATCATGCCGTATATTTTTAACACTATTAAAAATAATCTTTTTCAGATTTGAACGTTTTCTCGGTTCATTTGACTAGAACCATGAGAAAAAGAACGAGATAACAGTTTTTGTGGTTCCATTGCAAAAATTTGAATGTTAAATTTGTCCTTTTATCGCATAAGTAGGACGATATGAATATTGGAAAAGAAATGAGCTCCTGTGTCAAAAACAGCGTGGCTAAAACAAACATAAAAATGGATATTACCATTGCCGGACAGAACTGAGTCCGGTAAACATCCTTACCCAAGGGTAATAAGGTGATTACCGTGAATAATAAGATGTTCCATATCATTCACCAGCTTTCAGGGTTTTAATTTGAAATATCTTTGTAAATGTCCTGACTAATAGACAATCAAGTCGATTTGATTTGCTCCATTAGCTCAATCGTTTAAGTAAAGTTTGTTGACCATTGCTAAAACTCTTTGAGGGGGGAGGGGGTTGAAGAACAGCTTGTCAGAACACTGGTCAACCATAGTCTTTCAAATGTTGCAATTAAAAGGGTCAAACTGTTAGAAGTAAAATAACCTCTACCTCCGTTGAAAGATATTTGGATTTTTATAGCCTTCTTTCCTTTGTTCTTTTCTACATCCACAAAAACAGATAATCAAATTTCTTTAATTGGTTTATGGAATGTTAAACCAGTTTTCAAATGTTAGAACTAGAAGGGGTATAATTATTTATTTAGATTATAGAATTTTATTTGATGCAATATTTTGACATGAATCCTACTTGAGGTAATATAAAAATTGTGTGTAGGTGTCCAAGCGCTTAAGAAAACTTGCATTTTGAGAAGTCCATCTCAGGATGCTGCTCCATAAATTTTTTGAGCATGTCTTGCTTTTTCTGCTCCTCTGACGTAGGCAAACCCATCTACAAAATATTAAAGATAAAATAAGGCAAAACAAATCAGACATTCTAATTCAAGTAAAACAATTAAAAAGGAAAAATTTATAAAATAATTCTATATACATGTATGGACATATGTATAGAAGCAATTTGTTCAACATTGTGTCATTTTATATATAGGTGATAAAGGTATGTTCAATAAAGATAAAGGTATGTTACGGTATCATCAGATACTAACACAGCAAAGTTAGAATGATGTTGCACCAGCATATTTTTTGGATACATTTCTACAAATTCTTTTGATGATTCACATTGTTTTCAAGCGCGCAGTAAAAATATTTCAATGTAGCGGTTGAACCGCTGTGACGCATAAACCTTCAGCAAAAACCGGATGAAATTCGAAGGATCGCGCAAACCGACTGTTCTTGTACGAAAACGCATCCGTGTGAATCAGGGATAAGGAATTAAATATCACCTTGCAAACTTAACGAAAAAAGTCATTCAAAGCTTTTGAAAAAGTTTGGGAGAGTAGGAAAGAAGAGGATAGAAGCAACATCTATAAATTTAAGAACGCGCAAGATAAAACTTCGTTTCAAAAAAACTTATTTAACAGCTACTCAGTCGCTTAAAAAGACACGGAGGGAATCAAAAGGAAATATTTCTACAAAATTGTATCACGAACAATGGATTACTTTCTCAAAATTGAGTAATCAAGAGCTATTGTTCTTTTAAAGCAAAATTTTTAACTGACAGACAAGCCACAATTTTCAACTTTTAGCCAAAATAAAAGTGAAACCGAACATTTAATCACGCGAAGGATATTTTTTTATCGTCGAACGACTTGAAATCCAAATTTTGAAGATAAATTCGACTTCTACTAGAGTCTAGCTTTAGTGTTCGGGCAGCCCGAATGGCGTTTATCCTAGTTAGGGTGGTTTACTCCAAGATGTTGCTCAGGACTACTGATAAGGTTAAAACACATTTAAATAAAGGAAACGATTACATCCACGAGCATCCCTTTTTGACAGCAAAGGAATATTATCCACAAAGACTGGACTGCCACACTCAAAAATTGCTTGAGGATCAAAAAGGATGCTGAATGTTAGTATACTTGAATTAAGTATCCTCTTTTTTTTTTATTGATACCTTAATTTTCAACAATTCACAAAAATAATTAAATAAGCATATCCACTACTAGAAGGCCAAATAGCCTGTGCATAGTGGCTTGATTACTAATTAAATCACATAATCAACAGAAAAAAATCCCGCCACATACATAATATTCACAAGGAGCCTGCTCTCACCCTGCATCTCGACTAAGGAGAAACCCTTTGACCAGGGATTTAAATGATGAAACCGATTCAGAGTCTCTAATGCTCTCCAGGAGGCTATTCCAGAGGGGTAAACTAATCCAGGTGTGACGTGCAAGAATATACACATTTTCCTGTGCATTTCGATACTATATCCAAACCTGTTGGCTAAAAATGGAATTATTGTTTTGTAAAAGCTGAATTTTTCGTGATCGCTGCGATAAGAGCAAACGTCTTTCAAAACTCAATATAGAGTAAGATTATCCAGTTGGCTTTTGCCAATTTAATCAAGGTTAAATTTCATTCTTAAAGATGACCAAGTCCATTTTTATATATTCTCAAAGTGCCGATACTTAAACATAGCTGAAACTCAGTATTTGTACTGTTGTCAGGAGCTGAATTTTCAGTTCACTTTTTACAACATCCAAGATGTATCAGGCGTTGATGTGCAGTAAAGTATATTTGATCTCGTATGATGACAACGATGTACTAAACAGGGGCACCCATAAGGTGATTTTTTTTTGGGGGGGGGGGGGGGAGGGGGGTTACCTGGTCTATTCGGCACTTCCTTAGTAGAAATCTCAAAACACAAATTTTAAAATATAAGGCAGCGTCATTCAGCCAAGGGGGGCTGGCGCCCCTTTTACCCCCTTATGGGCGCCCACGGTACCATACCCACCATGTTTCGTTTGATTTATTATTTTCAACTGCAACGTAAGCATGACATTTAGATTACTTTAAGTAATCTAACTTCAATTAGATTATTATCCTTCCCTTCAATTTTAGCATAACATTTAGATTACCTCAGAACAGGCTGGTCTCTATTTTGGCTGGTCTTAGTTCAGTGTGGTTGTGGTATTAAACAGTTCAGTATTAAAGAAGGCCAAGTCCATTTTTGTATATTCTTAAAGTAACGACATCCAACTACTACTACTACTAACAACTCACCGCAACACCAAACCGCCTGAGGCCAACACAGCTACGCACGCTCCTCCTCCATCCCAATCTATTCAGAGCCTCCCTTTTCACACCCTCTCACGAAGTTCCCATTTCCTTTAAATCTTTCTTTATGACGTCCTCTAAGCCCCGACGAGGACGACCAGCTTTCCGTTTAGCCCTAGACGGTTGGTCGAAAAGAACAATCTTCGGAAATCTGTCATCCTTCATCCGCACAACTTGCCCTAGCCATCTCAACCTTTCTTTCATTAGAGCCCAAGAGAGCGGTATTGAACCACATTTTTCGCACAGCCTATTGTTTGAAATACAGTCAGTCATCCGGGTACCCAGAATAATCCTTAAGCAATTTCTCTGGAATACATCTAGCAAATCTTCATCCACTTTTCCAAGCGCCCATGCTTCAGAGCCATATTTGACTACTGTCGTCACTGTAGCTTCTAATATTCTATTCTTGGTTTGCAGACTAATCTTCCTATTCTTCCAAACTTTTTAACTGTGAAAAAACACCCTGAGCTTTGGCTATTCTACTTTTAACATCTTCACTGCTCCCGCCGTCTCTACCAATAATACTACCAAGGTAAGTGAAGCTGCCCACTTGATCAATCTTTTCATTACCTAACGTCACCTTTTCATCTTCACTTATTCCTAGCCTTAGTGACTTAGTCTTCTTAACATTAATTTTCAAAACTATTCTAACACCCTGAACTTGCAAAACCTCTGTCTATAATGACCTGTCTATAATGATTCAACTCGCCTCCAAGGAGGCGAGTTGAATCATTATAGACATTCAGTGCATGGAAGTGTTTATTTAATATATTTCCATTTATACACTGGGAGGAGGCGAGTTGAATCATTATAGACATTCAGTGCATGGAAGTGTTTAATTAATATGTGTGTTTTGTTTCTTTTTTGTTTATATTTTTTATTTTGTTTTTTTTTTCTTTCTCTTTATGTGTTTATTATGTTTTATTGTGATGTAAGATAAGTTTTTTTTTTATTTTATTTATTTATTTTATTTTATTTTTTTTTCCGTTGATAAATGCTCACGGATGTGGGACCGAAATATTCGGAGCTTTTGTGCATAATTAATTTTTTTGTATTTCACTGCCTTATAGAAAATTAAAACCCGTTTTTCTTGTTTAAAAATTTTTGTTTTGTTTTTAATGGAAAAGCAGTGTGGTCTGAGAAATTATTTAAGATGTTGCAGGAAAATATTTTGAGGAAAATGAAAAAGTTTGTGATACCTTGGATGTGAAGGAAGATATGTTTTGTGAGGAAGAATTATCGACAGTTTTAAAAGGAATATAATAATGTTGGAACAATGTGTTTTTTTTTTTTTTTTTTTTTTTTTTTTTTTTTTTTTTTTTAAGATCAGAGCACTTCGTATCGAAGCAGTTGTCGCAGAAACTTCAAAAGGGCTCATTCGATTGGAAATTGGAAGGGCTAGTGCTCTTTTTAATAGTCGAAAGTGATTGACGGGCAGCTAACATCCCCTCCACGCCCACCGTTTCCCCAAACACATCTAATCAAAATTTTGAGATAGCCATTTTGGTAACATAGTTGAAAGATCCGGAAATTATGTCTGAGGATGACACTCCCCCCATAGCCCTAAGGACAAGGGTTGTAAGTTATGCCCTGGAAGCATACGAGGTTTTTATAGAAAGCGTTGTCGTAAAAACTTCAAAAAGGGCTCATTCGATTGGAAACTGAAAGGGCTAGTACCATTTTTAATAGTCGAAAAAGATTGGAGGGCAACTAACTGCCCTCTCCCGCCCACCATTTCCCCAAATACATCCAATGAAAATTTTGAGATAGGCATTTTTTTCAACGTAGTTGAAGGGTCCGGAAATTACGTCTTTGGGGATGACACTCCCCCCAGAGCACTCAAAGCAAGGGTTGTAGGTTATGCCCTGGGGGTATATAAAGTTTTTTAGAAAGTGTCGTAGAAACTTCAAAAAGAGCTCATTCGATTGGAAATTGAAAGGGCTTTTTGCCCTTTTTAATGGTCAAGAGCGATTGGAGGGCAACTAACCCCCCTCTCACGCCCACCATTTCCCTAAACACATCCAATCAAAATTTTGAGATAGCCATTTTGTTCAACGTAGTTGGAAGTTTTCGAAATTAGGTCTTTGAGGATGACACCCCCCCCCCCCTCCACATACACATCCATCAGGGCAAGGGTTGTAATCTATGCCCTGGGGGCATATAAGGTTTTTATACTAAGCGTCATCGTAGAAACTTCAAAAACGGCTCATTCGATTGGAAATTGAAATGGCTAGTGTCCTTTTTTATAGTCGAAAGTGACTTAGGGGCAACAAACAACCCTTCCACGCCCACCATTTTCCCAAACACATCCAACCAAAATTTTGAGATAGGCAATTTCTTCAAAGTAGTTGAAAGGTTCGGAAATTATGTCTTTGAAGATGACAATCCCCCCAAAGCCCTCAGAGCAAGGGTTGTAAGTTATGCCCTGGGGGCATATAAGGTTCATATAGAAAGTGTGATCGTATAAACTTCGGAGGGGGCTCATTGGATTGGTAATCAGAAGTTCTACGACACTTTTTAAGATTCAGAGTGATCGGAGGATGGATACCTCCCCCCCCCACACACACAAACACCTCGTACTTTCTCAAAATGCAACTTATAAAAATTTTGAGATGGCCATTTGATGTCGTAGAAACTTCTAAAAAGGCTCATTCGATTGAAAATTGAAGGGACTAGTGCCTCTTTTAGTAGTCATCAATAGTGATTGGAGGGGAATTAACCCCCCTCGAACGCCCACCATTTCCCCAAGCACATCTAATCAAATTTTGAGATAGCCATTTTGTTCAGCGTAGTTAAAAGGTCCAGAAATTATGTTTTGAGAATGACAACCTCCGCCACCCTCGGGGCAAGGTTTTTAAGTTATACCCTGGGGGCATATAAGGTTTTTATAGAAAGAATGGTCTTATAAACTTCAGAGGGGCTCATTGGATTGGTAATCATAAGTTTTAGTACCCTTTTTAGGATTCAAATTGATAGGAGGGTGGATACCCCCCCTACACCTCATATTTCCCCAAAATACATCTGATATAAATTTTGAGATGGCCATTTGTTGTTGTAAAACTTCAAAAAAGGCTCATTCAAATGGAAATTGAAAGGGCCTTTCTTAATAGTCAAAAGTGATTGGAGGGTAACAAGCCCCCCTCACACCCATCAATTTCCAAAACATATCTAATTACAATTTTGAGATAGCCATTTTGTTCAGCGTGGTCTTTAAGGATGACACCCCCCCCCCCCCAGAGCCCTCAACGCAAGAGTTATAAGTTCTGCCCCAAGGGGATATAAGGATTTTATGGAAGGGGTGGTAGTATAAACTCCGGAGGGGGCTCATTTGATTGGAAGTCAGATGTTCTGGTTCCCTTTTTAAGAGTCAAAGTGATTTGGGGCAGCTGCCCCCCTATATTTTATTATCCACAAATACATCCAATTATAATTTTTAGATTGACAATTGTTCGAAAATAGTCGAAAGATCATATAATAAGGCCTGTGGGGTTGACAGAATCCCCCAGAGTCTGGGGGTAAGGGTTGTAAGTTGAGCACCAGGGGCGTAGAAGGTTTCTATGGAAGGGGTGGTCGTGTGAACTTTAGAAGAAACTCATTTGATTTGAAATGTATAGTTCTAGTTCCCTTTTAAAATTCAAACATGATGAAGAGCAACTAGTCCCCCTCCTTGACATCCTCTTGTGAGATAGCCACTTAGTTACAAATAGTCCAAAAATCATATAACAATGTCCTTAGGATAAACACAATCCCCAGAGCCCATGGGCAAGGGTTGTAAGTTATGCCCAGGGCATACAAGGTTTTTATGGAACGGGTAGTTGCATAAACTTTGGATTGGATGGAGCTCCTTCGATTGGAAATCGGAAGTTTTAGTACCCTTCTTAGAAAGAGTCAAAAGTGAATGAAGGGACGTCAGACCCCGTCCCCCATCCCATCATTCCCCAAAACATATCCAATCGAAATTTTGAGAGAGCTACTTTGTTCAGCATTGTTGAAAAGCCCAGTTATTGGGGTTGTCAACCTCCCCACGGTCCAAAGGACAAGGGCTGTAACTTAGGAAATTTGTTCTTTGTTTATACATCATATGTTATTGAGAAAGGTATGCACGTTTGAACTGTATTTCCCAAAAAGAAGAAGGGTATTCAGGTGAGCCTTTTAGAGAATTTTGAGGGGAGTGTTGAACTAAATCAAAATACGATATGTGTATACGGACTGCCAACACAGGAATAACTGAGCATATTAATTTGGAAAATTCAGGAAATGATAAGAAGATGATCAAAAAGGCAATATTTGCATGCTATCAACGCTACTACAACTACCACCCCCTTACTACAACTTCTCCATTAACGGTATTAAGGGGAAATTTGAACTAAATCAAAAGACGCTACGTGCATGCACATTGTCAAAATAACGCATCTCAAGAATTGATTTGGGTAAAGTTGGAACTTTCAGAGAATACTTAAAGAAGAGGATCATCTCACTAAAAGGCAATATGTGCACACTTCTGCTAATACTTCTGTTACTGCTACATTTACTACCACTACTACTACTTCTATTGCAACTATTTGTAGGGCTAAGAGCATTGAGATGAAAATTTCGAGAAGTATATGAACACACAGGTTATCAAAAGCCAAAGGAAATATCAGCAATATCAATACAACTACATTGACTACTCTTACACCTATGCCTAAGGACATTAAGGGGGGAAGATGAACTGAATCAGAAAATGCCCTCTGTATGCAGGTTGTCAAAAGCGCGTACCAGCAATATCTTAGGAACAGTTTGGTGTGTGAAGTTAAAACTAACAGGGCTTGTTGTGAGGGATGTTGAACTAACCAAAAGAAAATATTTGCATCCCAATGCTGCTGCTTCTACTCATACAACTGCTACTATAACTATTTCTACTGTACAAGCTAAGAGTATTAAGGTGAAGCTTTTAGGGAATATTTAGGCGGATATTCAACTAAAAAAAAAAAAAAAAAAAAAAAAAAAAAAAAAAAAAAAAAAACTATGAGCATGTGGACTTTCAAAAAGGTAACAAAACAATATCTGAAGAACAACTTATATTTTTAATTTACACCTTTAAGGGTAAGTTGTGGGGGATTCTAACTTGCCAGAAAGCACTATAAGTACTATAATACTACCACTACAGATAATGTAACTAATGACGCTAAAGGTATTACGATGAAACTTTCAGGGAACGTTTAGGAGTTAAGAAAAAAACTGTATGCATGCATGTTTTCAAAAGTGCACACAAGCATTATCACAGGCAGCACCACTCTAATAGCTGGAAATATTATCGAAACTTTTAAAGGAGTTAATTCAATTAAAAGTAAAACTTCTGGTGCGCTTTTTAAGAGTAACAAGAGCTTGGAGAGAAAGCAGCCTTTCTCTCAAGCCCATTCATTTTCCAAACGCATCAAAGTTAAAATTTTGAGACGGCCATTTTATTAAAACATAGTAGAATGGTCCAGCAACTATGTCTTTAGGGATATTAGGCATGTCACCCCCCAAAATTATGCAATTGGCCCATTATGTTTTAAACTAAATGTTGTTTTAAAATATGTAAAAGGGCATTGTAATTATGGTTGCCAATAAGATACCTCAGCAGTATATCGATAACGACTGGGGGTATTAAGTTAAAACTTTTGGGGATACTACTATTACTACTTCTGCTTTTACAACTTAAATAAATAAAAAGAGTGTAAGTGTATCCAGGTTGTCAAAGAGCATAGAAAGAAACTTTTTGGAATAATATTAAGTTATATTTTTCAGGTCAACTTCAGAAGCTAAAAAACTAAAAAGATATAAAATATTATTTTTTCCATGAAAAAGACTGTCATTAAAAAAAAATGAACAGAAATTAATTTTAAAAACTTTTTTCACAAAACAAGTTTTTCAAAGAAAAGTAAAGAGCTCCATTAAGCCAACAATGAGCAAAAATAAAATAAATAATCTTCGCATAAAGAAAGAAAAACGAGCAAAAATGGGGTTTTTAAAGGCCAAATGAAAATACTGAAAAAACACAACAAAGCGAATATTTCGAGAGGACAAACACCTTTCTTCTTCAGCGCGAAACGAAATAATATATCCAAGGAAAGTACCACAAAGCACTATCAATAAATTAATGAAACTCAAAACAAACAGAAATTACAATAAATAGCCAATACAAACTCAAAACGAGCAAAAATTAACAAAGTAGGGTTGATATCCCTCATGCCTTCTCAAGACTAGAACAAAATTTGGACCTTAATGAAAACAAAACACGTTTGAAATGTTTTCACTTTTCTTACTTTCATAAATAAAAAATTATCAAAACTTTAATGAATAAATATCAGTATATGTCAATTAAACTGACAGTCCAAGGTCTTTTTTTTTCTGAAAAAAGTTTGAAGAATAGGAAGATAAGTCTGCAAACCAAGATTAGAATATTGGAAGCTACAGTGATGACAGTGTTCAAATATGGTTCTGAAGCATGGGCGTTCCGAAAAGCGGATTGAGATTTGCTAGATATTTTACAGAAAATTGCCTATGGATTGTTTTGGATACCCGGCTGACTGACCGAATTCCAAACACTAGTCTGTACGAAAAATACAGTTCTATCCCGCTTTTCTAGGGCTATAATGAGAGAAAGTTTGTGATGGCTTGGGCAAGTTCTGCGGATGAAGGATGGCAGATTGTTAAAGATTGTCCTTTTTGGAAAACCGTCAAGGGCTAAACGGAAAGCAGGTCGTCCATGGTTGGGGTGAGAGGATGTCATAAAGAAAGATTTAAGGGAAATGGAAACTTCCTAAGAGGGTGTGAAGAGGGAGGCTTTAAATAGATTGGGATGGAGGAGCGGGCGTAGCTGTGTTGCCCTCAGGCGGCTTGGTGCTGCGGTGAGTTGTTAGTAGTAGTAGCAGTAGAAAATTTACAGTCAAGGACAGAACTCATAATAAATAATAGAAAATTAATAGGATTAAATAAGTAATAGGAATAAGAAATGTCATTCAATTTCTCATTCAATGTTCTTCCTCCCACTCCCCCTAAAAGGGGCCAGATATAGTCCTAAGCAATATATAAAATTTAGTTTTTTCTTTTTTTTTCGAACTTTCTATACTTGGCAGTATGAACCAACAGTTGATGAGATATAAGCACAAAAGATAATGCAAAATAACAGAATCAGTAAACTTTTGTACATAGCTTACGGGGTAAAATTCGAGTTTAGGAGCTTTTTGCTATCTTGGGAAAGTGTTTGAGTTAGGTGAAGGAAAATCTCAGGAATGTATCCATAGCTTAAGTAATCTCCTGGGAAGGTATGTACCTACCTCCACTCCTTCTCCCTCTAGAGAACACTGACCTTTGATGACCTACAAAAACTTTGTGTTTTAAAAGTGAAACCTTGCAAAATCAATCTTCTGCTTAAATGAAGCACAAGAAACATGTTTTCAGCTTCACAACTTTGCTCAACCCCAATTTATGAGGTTTCAAAGATCTGCAAATATATTTCTAAAATTTGTAAAAGACACACTGATATGTCTTAAAATTCTACTCAAATTCTAGAAATCTAGAAAATTCTAGAAATCGCATTTTCTAAACGAAAACAAGAGAAAAAGAAAGTGAAAGCTGAAAACTAAGGCATAATGTTGTCTTGTCAATATTCCAATAAGTATAGACTTGTCAAGTAGGCAAATTTCTAAGACTTTGAAATCAGAAGAGGGTTAAAATTGGAAGCTTGGCACTACCTTCTCAGAGTATGTTTTTGGCCATGGATTCATTACTAAAAGTTTGAATTGCCTAACTCAACAACTTTTCAAGATAGGAAGAAGCTGCTAAACTATAATTTTACTGCCTACGGCTATAACTGTGCCAATTCAAGAAGTGGGCAACACAATTACAACAACATTGATTATTATATACTGATTATTTCTATATAATTGGATATATATATCGATTATTTATATGATGATTATTTATATATTGATTACAATAGTTAATATATTGATTATTAAATATATTGATTATATCTGGAAATAACACTGAACAAGAAATCAAATGGTATATTTCTTTCTTCTTCGTTCTGATTCTTGTTCTATGCCCGTAAATTTCCCAAATGGAATTGGTCCATTTTCGGATCCTATATTTCGGATTTTCGGATCAATAAATTTCTGTGAAACACTTGGACTTTGTAATCCCTTTACGCTAAGTGAACACTAGATCTGTTAACATGTTGTGGAACGAGGGTGTAATCTTACATTAATATTAACCGAGGTCAAAAAGTTTAGAAACCCTTCATTGAAAAAAAAAAAAAAAGATCTTACCTCTTTTTGTCTCTGATCATACATCATTTTTTCTACCATCGATCTAGTTTCAGAATCTAAATCGGAGAGCTTCGAATTTTCTGGTTGGACCTTTTTTGTGTTGATTTCGGGGTCCGTTGTAACCAGTCGTGTCCACCATTCCATTTTATTAACCTTAAAAAAGCATACAAAACACGGTTCTAGCTTCAATTCAAAATATCAGATAAAAAAATGAAGTTATATTTGCCATAAATGGCTATCGGCCCAATTGTATAACTAGAAACATCTCCAAAGTAGAAAAATGTCTTCTTTTTTATTTTCATTTGATTGAAAGATTATATTTGCCATCACTTTCCACGTCTATAAATGTAATCCGTACATAACTACAAACTGTAATTACTGAAAACTTGTTTTTTTCTGCGGTGAAAGTGTCTCAATTCTGAACATCCAAAATGAACCAACATTTTGATACACTCAATTTCAAGGAGACATCACCTACCCCCTCCCCTAGTTTAATTTTCTTGTTTTTTGGTATAATTACCACAACTTCCCCTACAATCCCACTTAAAAAAGTTTGTCCCTGAAATTATTGCAGTCTTTGCCCCCTCAATTTTGAGAACTTCAAAAAAATCATTGTGTTGGCAACATTTTTATTTATGGAACTAAAATTATACAATCTAGGTCTAAGAGAGTTGTACCTTCCCGTTTCATACCATAATCTCCAATAGGACATGGGACGAAAGGACAATAGGACGTGTTCCTTAGGATAAAGTTAAACTAAATAATCTATATAAACGGGGATAGGACTAAACCTTGCTTAGCGCCCTATTTCCCACCAAACCAACTACTATAATCACTTGCTACCTTAACCGCAGCGGTATTATTCTAGTACACACCATTAATAACTTTAATGCACTTATCTGGTACACTACGCAAGGATATAACCTTAATTATAGCTATCCTATCAGCTGAATCACATTCCAGTCCATAATCTATAAAACTGAGAACTAACTATTTGATAATTCAGAGCCTTTACAATTATTCATCTAAAAATGGAAATTTGGTCGACGCATCCTTTCCTATTAACAGACTTTTCTTCCCTTAAAACTTAACCTACAATGTCTCTTAGTTTAAAAGTATCATCATACTCAGTAATGCTATCACCTGAGTAATACTAATTTAGCCTGGTTTTTGTTGGAAGTTAATTAATTTTAGACTTGAGAGGCTGTATTCTTAGAGATGCTGTAGATAAAGTTTTAAAAGAAGAACAGTGGGGTTTTTGGAAGGGTAGAGAGTGTCGATCAAGTTTTAACTCTTAGATTAATAATTGAGAAGTGTCTGAGTTATCAAACGCCTCAGTTCTCAGTTTTACAGATTATATAGATTATAGATATATGATTATATATATTTATAGATAGACAGTTTTATAGATTTTCGATATATGAGGAAGCGTTTGATTCAGGTGATAAAACAGGTTTAGCGAAAGTCCTATCCTTGTCTGTTATACCAGATGAGTCATTACAGTGATTAGTGCTTTGTACAAGAATGACATTGATGCAGTTTACGTGAAAAATGAAATTAGCACCAGGTTTTGTGTTAAATCAGTTTAGCGTGGTTGCATCCAATCCCCATTTGTATGGATAATTTTGATGGATTTTGTCCTAAGGAGCACAACAAAGGCAATGGACAGCATGGAATAATTTTTGGGAAGTAGAACTTTCCTAGACTTTGATTACACTGATGATTTATTATTAAGGATCCTAGATAAAAATGTGAGCCAAGTGAATGAATTTTTAGAGGTTTTGAGAGTTAAGGGTGCAAGAATAGCTTTGAAAATTTATGTTAAGAAGACTAAATGGCTAAAGGTAGGAATGAGTGAAGGTAAAGAGGTGATACTGGGTAACGAGAAGATCAATCAAGAAGTCAGCTTCACTCACTTAAGCAGTATCAAACAGTTCGTGGTAACGAAATGTAAGTAAGGAGCGATGCGGCTCAATAGTAAGTGAAGCTCTAAGAAACAGTCTTCATAGAAATAGATACAGAACAGAAATAGAATAGAAATAGAATAGAAATAGTAAGCGAAGCTTTAAGAAACAGAGTCTTCACAGAAATAGATACAGAATAGAAATAGAATAGAAATAGAACAGAAATAGTAAGCGAAGCTCTAAGAAACAGAATCTTTATAGAAATCGATACAGAATAGAAATAGAATAAAATAGAAATAGTAAGCAAAGCTCTAAGAAACAGAGTCTTCACAGAAATAGTAGGCGGAGCTCTAAGAAACAGAGTCTTCATAGATATAGATACAGAATAGAAATAGAATAAAAATAGAATAGAAATAGTAAGCGAAACTCTAAGAAACAGAGTCTTCATAGAAATAGATACATCAAAAGAATCGAATTTTGATGCTTATTCAAAATATAAAAGACTTGATTCAGCTGATAGAAGATCTTTTCCTTGTTCGGTATACCTAAAGAAATCAACATAATGCCTCTATAAATACCACAATCACGATTATTGCCTATCTTGTAAGAGTGTTTAATTAAAGTTTTCCTAAAATTACTGGGTATTCCCGAGGATCTTTTTTCAAACACCATATTTATAATATTCAATTATTTATCCCTAGCTTCATAACCATCATGCATAAAAAAAATCATTTATCGTGTTTTTAATACCTGGGGCCTTAGTATGGATCAATCCTCTTGATACTGTCCCTAACTCCTCCTTGAAAAATAGATCTTGACTTCTAAATTGTCCCCACATTTAATATTGCACAGTAAAAATGGAAGCTTTGTTTAAACTTAAAAACTTTAATTTAAAATTTTTTGGCATGCTGACCAAAGGTCTGCGTTGCGCAGGTATCCATCTACTGATTCAGTGCCTTCGGCCGGGAGTGCAATTCGTTTCCAAATGATGTAAATGTTAGCATCAAAATTAGAGGATCTGTAAGAAATTTCCCCCATTACGTACAAGTTTTTCCCTGATTCAAAAAATTCCGCGCATTATGAACGTATATTTCCTGTATTCTTTTGTATATATTTCCGTTATTTTCTTAACAGACTAAAGAAGGCCAAGATCTGATACTTTCATGAATTTGATGTATGCCATGTTTGAAGAGTTTCAACTAGGTTATTAACTAAGCTTGAAGCAATTTTATTGAAATTAATTCAACTTTATAAAAAAGATAAGTCTTAGAAGACAGAAATGGAAAGCCAACAAATCATTTTTACCGTTTTTGATCACAATTATGTTTTGCCACCCACTAGATAAGCGTAAGAAACAAAATCTTTGAAATGGGGCGTTTTTTCAGAAGTGTAGTTGACACGAAAATAATTTGGTCAGGGACATGCGCGAAAGCAGGCTACTCCTAATCTCCTGCCAGTACCTAAATAACAAAAACCACACTGCCTTTCTATCATAAACACAAACTGCAGGTAAAACAATTGGGAAATTTTTAGGACATTAAAACTTGCTCAAAACTCAAATGAAAACTCAAACTCATTTGAGTTTAAAGCAAGTTTCACTGTCTTAAAAAAAATTCCTATTGTTTTACCTGTTATTTGTGTTTATCCTGCTTGTACCATATAATCTCTCTGGTTTTTTTTTGCTGTTTTGATAAATTTGGACTTGGATCTAGTGTAAAATGTGCCCACTCAGAAGAAGGAACCTAAAAGAAAAGTTAAGTAAAAAACTAAAGCTAAAAAAGTACGTACACTTAAAACAGATAGCGGCATTAAAATTTCCATATGGCAAAAGCAGACACCGTAATATATTTTTCCCACAAGAATATGGCCAATACCATACTAATAGAATTGAAGATCAAGCATTTTGCAGTAGGCATCAAGACATGGCTAATTGCAGGAAAAAGCCAAGACAGATAGTCCGAGTAATTGAGAGACAAAAAGTGTTTATATGACACGGGTAAATGGTGGGAGTAAGTATGACTCCCTTATTGGACAAGTACTTGCGTGTTAGTTTTTGGTTTTTGAGTCTCAAGCAGGTTGACCAAGAATTTAAAATTGACATAGGACCATTATATCTAATAGGCCAATCCATAGGCCAATTCATAGGCCAATCCATAGGTCAATCCATATGGCAAATCCATAGACTAATCCATAGGCCAATCCATAGGCTAATCCATAGGCCAATCCATAGGCCAATTCATAGGCCAATCCATAGGCTAATCCATAGGCCAATCCATAGGCTAATCTATAGGCCAATCCATAGGCCAATTCATGGGCCAATCCATAGGCCAATCCATAGGCCAATCCATAGGCCAATCCATAGGCCAATCCATACGCCAATCCATAGGCAAATTCATAGGCCAGTCCATAGGCCAATCCATAGGCCAATCCATAGGCTAATCCATAGGCCAATACATAGGCCAATCCATAGGCCAGTCCATTGGCAAATCCATAGGCCAATCCATAGGCCAATTCATAGGCTAGTCCATAGGCCAGTCCATAGGCCAATCCATAGGCCAATCCATAAGCCAATCCATAAGCCAATCCATAGGCCAATCCATAGACCAATCCATAGGTCAATACATAGGCCAGTCCATTGGCTAATCCATAGGCCAATTCATAGTCCATTTCATAGGCTAGTCCATAGGCCAATTCATAGGCCAATCCATATGCCAATCCATACGCCAATCCATAGGCCAATCTATAGACCAATCCAGAGGTCAATACATAGGCCATTCCATAGGCTAATCCATAGGCCAATCCATAGGCAAATCCATAGGCCAATTCATAGGCCAATCCATAGGCCAGTCCATTGGCCAATACATAGGCCATCCATAGGCCAATCCATAGGCCAATCCATAGGCCAATCTATAGGCCACTCCATAGGTCAATACATAGGCCAGTCCATAGGCCAATCCATAGGCCAATCCATAGGCAAATCCATAGGCCACTTCATAGGCCAATCCCGGGGCCAGTCCATTGGCCAATCCATAGGCCATCCATAGGCCAATTCATAGGCCAATCCATAGGCCAATTCATAGGCCAATCCATAGGCTAATCCATAGGCCAATTCATAGGCCAATCCATAGGCCAGTCCATAGGCCAATCCATAGGCCATCCATAGGCCAATTCATAGGCTAATCCATAGGCCAATTCATAGGCCAATCCATAGGCTAATCCATAAGCCAATTCATAGGCCAATCCATAGACCAATCCATAGGTCAATACATAGGCCAGTCCATAGGCTAATCCATAGGCCAATTCATAGGCCAATCCATAGGCCAGTCCATCGGCCAATCCATAGGTCATCCATAGGTCAATCCATAGGCCAATCCGTAGGCCAATCCATAGGCTAATCCATAGGCTAATCCATAGGCTAATCCATAGGCCAATCCATAGGCCAGTCCATAGGCCAATCCATAGGCCAATCCATAGGCCAATTCATAGGCTAATCCATAGGCCAATTCATAGGCCAATCCATATGTCAATCCATACTAATAGTCATCACTTAAATTTATTTCTTTTATTTTAAAGTTGAAAAAGTGAGAGTGCCCCGTCATGTAGGCATAGCTAGCTGTTTTTCAATGACTAGCTGTTTTTAAGGGAGCAAGTAATGGTTGGTTGATAATGGTTATGCCTTGACACTGATGTCCATATATTGGACTTATTTGAATTGGACTTAAGTTAATTACCTACTTCTTGTTCTCCATGCACACAACATTAAA
This sequence comes from Artemia sp. Qi Xiang Cuo, assembly GCF_049724085.1. Taxonomy (NCBI): domain Eukaryota; kingdom Metazoa; phylum Arthropoda; class Branchiopoda; order Anostraca; family Artemiidae; genus Artemia; species Artemia sp. Qi Xiang Cuo. The sequence continues at coordinate 26,526,301 of NC_142797.1, read as the reverse complement.
GACTGAGTTTCTCTAAACCAATGTTTGCGGGTTACAAAAGCGGTGAGCACAGATACATTTTGAGTCAAAAGAAGTATTTCTGGAATCAAAGGTAGTAAACGAAAAACCATAGATTACAGGCTTTTACGAGTTTACGTAAAAGTTTAGGAGGCTTTTGCAAATAGAACGGAAAGTTTGGCAAACATTCTGAAGTTGCTATAGCGTGAGCAGTGCCTGAAATTAGGAACAGACCATCAGGTTCAGGAAGGCGAGGCCAGTAACAATCAAAAGAATGAAGAAGGCTGAAATAAACCCTTTGGTGATAATTTCACACCTCTTGTTTTCTTTTATAAGAAGAGAATTCATCCTTAGAATTAAAAATACCGCCTCTGAGTAAGTGCTTTTAATAAACAGCTGAATTTTTCAATCTGAAAACCCCTAAACGAATCATCATATTTTGCAAGAGACAGGACTTTTGCAATGGAGGCAAGCACGAGCTGTCGAGTTCAAATTTTACTGCCAGAAATTCTTTGTAGATATCTAACAACGTAGAATTCTTAATAGTAGTTTCATAGTCAACTTTCCAGTTAAACTAAGAATCCATTCGTAAAAAAAACGTTCAGAGTTAACTAAGAACTACATTAACAACGGCGACATCTACTTACTAGTAAAACGAATGAGACTCGGATTGAACACAGTAATCAAACGTACTGAGTTTACAGATATTGGCTATATCAATTTGAAAAAATGCCAGATAATATCTTTTCAATTATCACCACCAGTCTTTTAATATTATTCTTAATTACCTACCTTTTCCATGCTAATGAAGATTGTTTTTCTATCTTCTAACACCCACGTAGAATCTTCAACTTTTACTTCATTACACAAGTCCCCATCTATAATAGGCGGCTGTCCTCGTATCCCCACCTAAAAGAAATAAAACAGACTGATCAGCATGTTTACATACTCAATTATAACCAAATAAACACTTCCAACTAAAAATTTGTATTACTACAATACGCCATTCAATCAAAAATTAAAATGTGAAGGGAGGGGGTGTAATAATGCTGAGATTGAAGTTTTTGGGGTTCTGATGAAAAATTGAGCTTTATTTTAGAGTGAATGAGTGGTGCTGATTATCACCGAGTTCTCCACTGAAATGGTCCGTAAGGATCTCCTAGAGATCCCAAGTTACCCTTTAGAACGCATTCCTAGCCTCTTCTCCTAGCCATTCCAAAACCCCTTCCCAGCTCCTGTGATTTCCAGAATTCTAAATTAAACCGCTTAGGTTCCTGTCTTGCAATATTTTACGTTGAATTGGGAAAACTTGACTTGTTAAAACTTTAATACAATTTACGAAAAAGTATCAAACTGCTGTTTCAAATAGTAAGTTTTACTAAGGTCAATAATCGCCAAATACATCAAGAAAAAAAGAATAAACAGTATCGAACAGAGATGTTAAGAATTTTTTTAACTAAAAACGTTTTTAATAAATATAAAAGACCAGAAATTGGCCCTTAACCCACCCCCAAAATATCTGAATTAAGTGCCATAGCCGTTTGAATATTGCTTTTGAACTTCTTATTACTATTTAATTGTATTTCATTATTTGTTTTAATTGCAGATATTTTATTACGAAAAATAATCCAATTCAGGGGAGGTCCAAAAGGCAGACCCGTCGCGAACTCCAACAGCAAACTTTGGAGCATCCCTCCAAGGTTCCAAAAAGAAAATATAAATGGAAACAAACAGAATTACGCGAATACAGAATATTGGGAAAAAAGTGATAGACATTCCCGACTGATATTCACAGGGTATCTTCAGTGCCTGAATAAAATTTAATGCCACTCAATTATTACTTTGAAAATTTCTTGCTGTTCTTTAATATTTATTTTGCTTTGTACCGTCTGAACTGCTATGCTTTCTCTTCTTTCTTTTTTGCTCTTCTTTTTTTTGTTTTGAGGAATATTTTGTGTCATATTATTTGTTGAGCTCGTTAGTCATTATATTGCTCGAAGTGACTGATCTCTCTATGCAGACTATTTATAAATGTTTTGTATAAATATATTTTTAAAGACTCTTGATTTAGCAATTAGTGCAAAGCATATTACGAAAACATTCCAAATCGTCACAGCAGAGTGAATATAAATGGTTAGACGAAAATACATTTGTTTAACCGTTCAGCACATAAGTTAACATACATGGATGAATTAATTTAAAATAAACTCCAGACAACACCGAAAACTCGTTTTTCTTACGCGCAATCAGCAGCGACGCCAATTGGGAGGAGAGCAGCATCTGCCCCCTCTGGATTACCCCTCCAGATTTAAAAAAATAGCTTTTTTGGAAGTATTGAAAACGCCTTTTTTGGTGTTTTTGTTGAAAAATTAACGACAAATTTTAATTCTCCACACTTAGATTTTACTAATAAATTTTGCTTAACTGCCCCCCTCCCCTACCGCCCTTAAAGTTTCGTGAATTGACACCACTGGTCATCAGCAAAGGTTTCTTAATAGGCTTAAAGCCGTTGAGTCAGAGGCAAAACTGGTTGTTTAGGTCTGATTATATAAACTGATTTATTCCACCATTAATTTCATCAGCTTGTTACATAAGTGGCAGCCTTTTATCTGCTCACGCAATGCAATATATGTTGAAAATATCTTGTATCATCTATTGAGGTAATGAATCTATCATAAAAATCTATATCTATATAATCTTTTCTCAACTATCTGGTATCATCTATTGAGGTAATGAATCTATCATAAAAATATATATCTATATAATCTTTTCTCAATTATCTGGTATCATCTATTGAGGTGACGATTCATCATAAAAATCTATATCTATATAATATTTTCTCAATTATCCGGTATCATCTATTGAGGTAATAAATCTTAAATCTATTATATAAATCTATCTGTATCTATATCATATTTTTCTCTATTGTCTGGTATCATTTATTCAGGTATTAAATCTATAATAAAAAATATCAGCTGAACGAGGATTTGTGAAAGTATCCCTTATGGTTCGTTTACACATTGCGGAAATTCATGCGGATTTAGCAATCCGTGCGGAAATTCTGTCCGTTTTTGTGCTAGAAAAAATCTCTAGCTTTCCGCAACCTTTTGGTCAAATCAGGACGGAATCTTGGCAAAATTTTTAAATGAATAAAATCATGAGTATGGATTATCAAACACAACACGATCTTATAACTTTGGTTCAAGGCTACCCCAGCTTATATGATCCTGCGCACCCAGGCTATAAGAAAACTACGAAAAACGATGTCATTTGGCTCTCTAGTGTTCAAAAGCTTTCAGAAGAGGGTAAGAACAGAGGTCATGCCGCTTCAATAAATTGAAATCTTTGCCTTAAAACGCAGGGTTACTTTAGCTATAGTTCGAACAGAAATGGTCAGATTTCCGTATGGATTTCTGAGATGTGTAAACGAACCATAAGCATTTAGGAGAAACTTAGATGCGGTTTGTTGTATTTAACCCAAAATTGCTAATTACACCTAAAATTAAAAATGACTTAATTTTAAGCAAAAAATAATATTTTTATACAGTTTTAACGTACTTATCTAAAAGGAGGAATTTCCTAGCACATGATAGAATTATGCATTTAAAAAATACGTCTTTTTATGTTTAAAATTATCTTCTATTCTTCTTCATATAAAAAAAGAAACGAAAAAAAAAACACAAAAGCACTGTAATTGAACACAAAGAAAAGAAAAAGGAAAGAAAGGAAGAAATAAATACAGGTACAAATAAAACGATTTACAAAGACGCTACTTTACCTTAATATGCTTCTTCGCAATATCAACAACAATATCACGTGACTTTGGAATGAAATTCACATTTAAAGGAACTCGAAGCTCGATTTCTTGTAAAGTTTGAGTCCACCTAGAACACACAATATAGAAAGAGAAGATCACCAAAGGATAAATTCAAGCAAATGAGATATAGGATTCGGAACTTTAGAAGACGTCATTTGATTAGATAATTGTTTAAAAGCCAGTTCGTAGAAAACTAAGGTCAGCCAAATTTATTTTAAAAGTTTCCAAAAATATTTTGAAAGCACCCTATTTGACAGATAGAAAAGAAGAAAAAGAATATCAACAAAAACGCCAATTTTTAGTTATTATTGTAATGACAAATAATCATAATATAATTTTTAATAGCCTATAAACAGGGAGCGAAACATTATAATAATGTTAAAAGAAAATTAAGATCTTTAAGTTTTAAATCCTGAGCACCAGAGTCTTCCCCAGAAATTATTTTCCCCTTTTTAAAGTCCTACAATAAAAAGTAATGGATATTTTCGGATATTTTGATAGCCTTATTTTAAATTTTTATAGGAAAAGGCACTTATTGAAAGAAATGAAACGTGAGATGAAAAAACACAAGAAATACATTTTTAACCACTCTAAGAACCCCCCCCCCCCCCCCTAACAACAAAATTAGCAAGGAGCGTGGTATTCTGTAACATGCAAACAAAAACATAATAATATTTTGGTTTTCAAAGATTTTTACCTCCTTAGAAAAAAAAACATTACTTTGAACTGTATTCGTCACTCTGAAAATGTTGACATAGTTGCTAACTGAACCAGGAACAACACAATATCATTTAAATCAGGAGCTTTTAACCCGATTAGGATATGAGATAATAAAAATGTAAGAGCCTTTGAAAGCTTTTTTCGATCCAATTATCAACGACTTTGAAGCTCAATTCATTTTTTTAATATAATTAGAAGTATTCGAATATCTAAAAGAGAACTAAAACTTCATGAAACAGGAATATGATGGGGGGGGGGGGGATTTGAAGCATTCTTATAAACCTTTTTCGATCCCTTCTCCCCCTTCACGTAGAAGGATTTTACGATCGTATGCCGTTAAGGATTAACGGCAGATTAATTTTTCGGATTAAAAAGACTGCTTCTGAAGCAGTTTTCAACACTATATCTAGGAGAGGACTTTTAGAGGGGGAGGGGTCCTAAACCCTAAGATTCTTAAAATAATTTGACGTCAGAGATACCGAATACACTTTTTCCACAAAACACATGACAGAACGATCGATTTTTTTTTTCTGATGTGAAAGGTAACCTAAAACTAACAGCTTTTATTCTTCCGCTAAAATATAAGGTATATAAGAAGAAAATTTTTGTTATACCAGACTTTTAGGAGACTCAACCCCATTTCACAGCAAAAAGAGAAAGGAAAATAAAAGAAAAAATAAGGTAACTTGGCTAGTTATTTCCGTTTTATCAACAGTTTATTGTTTTCTTCTAATAAATTTTGGTCACCTTCCTCTTCATCCTCCAGTTATTTCTAACCTCCCCGATTCAGGATTCCCCATACAAAAAGGAAAATACGGAAAAGAAAGATAAGTGATTGTTTGACAGGTCGCAACTGTATTCATTCTTTCGTTTCACCTTCTATTCATCTTTTTGTCTTCTTAGATCAGTTTTCAGAGTTTTATTTATTCATCAATGAATTTACACCAACCACTTTAACTTAGTCTCTCCCGTAAGGCTCTATGGCCAGGAAAAAACGGGAGAATTTTATCCTTCAGTTTTCATCCTCGGCTTGTTTCTGGATTCTTGGATCAATTTTCCTCTTCCTAGATTTTCATTCTTCAATTGTCGAATTGTTTTGGTCCTATGGATTCAGTCTCCCCGGAAAAAAAATGTAAAGACGAATTTGCTTCTTTGATCAGTTTTATCATTCAGTTTTCATCCTCGACTTGTTTCTGGCTTCTTGGATCAATTTTCCTCTTCCTAGATTTTCATTCTTCAATTGTCGAATTGTTTTGGTCCTATGGATTCAGTCTCCCCCGTAAAAAAAATGTAAAGACGAATTTGCTTCTTTGATCAGTTTTATCATTCAGTTTTCATCCTCGACTTGTTTCTGGCTTCTTGGGTCAATTTTCCTCTTCCTAGATTTTCATTCTTCAATTGTCGAATTGTTTTGGTCCTATGGATTCAGTCTCCCCCCCCCCCCCCGAAAAAAAAAATGTAAAGACGAATTTGCTTCTTTGATCAGTTTTATCATTCAGTTTTCTTCCTCGACTTGTTTCTGGCTTCTTGGGTCAATTTTCCTCTTCCTAGATTTTCATTCTTCAATTGTCGAATTTTTTTGGTTCTATGGATGCAGTCTCCTCCGAAAAAACAACAACAAAGAAATTTGTAAAGACGAATTTGCTTAAAAAGGCAAATTCGTCTTTACAAAAGGTCAGTTTTTAAACTGACCAAAGGGTCAGTTTTTATCATCCAGTTTTCACCCTACACCTGTTTCTTGCTCCTTGGATCAATTTTCATTTTCCTAGATTTTCATTCTTAAACTGTCCAATTGTTTTGGTTCTATGGATTAAGTGCGCCTCACAAAAAGAAAAAAAGAGATAAAAAAATGAACTTGTGAAGACAAATTTGGTTTCTTCATTAGGCTTGTATCTCTTTCTTTATGGTTTCTTTTGGTCTTGTACTTTATCTATTCATTTATTTGAAAACACATTATACAGAGAAGGAAAAAGACGGAGCACAAACAAAGAAACAGAAAACACACTAAATACTAAGCAAACACTTAAAAACGCAACAAACACTTTGATAAATTAAAGGGCCGGTGTCAAGACAAAAGAAGGTTCAACTTCAATCAATTCGAATAAGAAGCAAGCACTTAAAACTATATGTTGTCTACAACTATGTTGTCTGGGATCAGCGGTTCCGAAAGTTGAAGTAAAGGCCGGCCTAATTATAGAGGAGGCTTAAAAGTCGAAATAACATACCTTTTATGGTCCTTAACAAGGTTTTTAGATTAATTTTGGTCTTAAATCTCGTGATCTTGTTTGAAATGCATAGACTAAAATTTATAACTGTTCAATGATTAAATAATAAGAATATAATCTTGTAAAACATAAATGAAACTCAGTCTTTAGTAATGCTACTTAATGCTACTATAATCCTACTTTATTTAAGACTTAGTTAAGACTGACTTTAGGCTACTTTTCTTTTATACGAAACAGCCTTAATAGTTTAATTCTTCAAAATAGTGAACAGTACATAAATTTTATTTATACACTGTTCATAGTTATTTATTATATTCTACTGCTCAGCATTTTGAAAAATTAAACTGTTAAGTTTGCTTCATATAAAAAAAAAACTAGCCTAAATGCACACTCATGATAACAAGTTAATGATTTTAGTTTTCAAGCCCTCCCTGAGGAAGCTTCGGAAGGATGAATCTGTAAAAATGGTTCAAAAGAGAATTGTGATTTAATCGTAGCTTAATCGTAGTTTAATCGTTTAAATTCGAAACAAACAATACATAGGATAGATGAATTCCATATTTGATGTGAGCCAATTTTTATGTTTTTGTTTTTTTTTTATTCCTTTCGTCTTAGAAAGTATAGTACTCTTTTTCTTCGTAATGTTCCGTGATTTTCCTTTTGTCTGAAGACGGGTTTCCAAAACTTCAAGAGGAATTTCTTCTGGTGGAGCTTGCTTCAAGGATAAAATTTCAAATTTGCAGTATTAAATTCAAGTCCGAGCTCGCACACTCGGATTGTAGTATCGCGGAGAACAGGCACATTAGCGCTGGGTAGTGTGACTCAGGTTTAGAATATCATAAGCATAGCTGATTAGCGGTAAATTAGGATCCGAGGAGGACAAATGACGAGAGGGCAGCACATTCCAACAATGGATTTTCTCCACCCCCGTAAGAATATCAGAGGTAAATAATTTCTTAGACCGCACTGCTTTTCCATTTACGAAAAATTAAGCAAGAAAAAACGGGGTTTAATTTAATAAAGCAGTGAAACAAAAATAAATAAAAGCAAATAAACACTTTAATTAAAAAATATTCCGAATATTTCGGCCCCACGTCAGGGAGCCTTTCTCGACAGGAAGAAAAAACAAAAAAACGAAAAAAAAATGTATTTAAAAAACTAAGTTTTTTTCTTACTTATTTATTTCTTTTTCTTTTTCTTCTTCGTGTGTTTAGTTGTCGTATTTTTATGTGTTATTTAAAAAAAAAAACTTTTTGTTTTCGTTTGTCCGTTATTTTTTTCCCCGCTGAGAAAGGCTCCCGGACGTGGGGCCGAAACATTCGAAATATTTTTTTTATTTAAAGCGTTTGTTTTTATTTATTTTTGTTTCACTGCTTTATTAAAATTAAAACCCGTTTTTTCTTGCTTAATTTTTCCTGAATATCAAAGGTACTACTTTCTTCTCAACGGTTTATTGTTAACAAATTTTCTCAAAATCGTTCCACATCCACCAGTTCAAAAGCCTCCACCCCCCAAAAATCTTTTCATAAACAAGGAAAAATAAAGCAATGCGGAAAGTCACAACCATTTTCTTCAATAGGCTTAATTTGTGTTTGTTGTTTCCTTGTATACTATTGTATATCAACAAGTCCCTCATTACTCAGTTTTTTTTTACCATAAATCCAGTACCTCTCTCCCTACAAAAAAAAGAAGCAAAATAACAAACAAACCGGTAATTTGGCAAGTCACAACCGTTTCCTTCATTAGGTTTCAGCTTTCCTTTATCTTTTTCATCTTCTTCTTCTTCATCTTCTTTTGTAGTATTTTCCTTAGCTTCGACAGTCTCCTTTTGCTTCTTACTTTCTTCAATTTCTTTTTCTAGTTCTGTGGCTTCTTCGTCAGTTAATTCTAATTTATAAGAATAATTTGAATACAATAATGCAATGTCAGTAATCTTACATTAACGTAAAAAAAAATCATCGATGTCAGTAAGGTCGAGCTCAGATGAGATCGACTACTGTAATTCAAACGATATAATATTAGAAGCAGTGGCGTAATTTCGTCAAAATTTGGGGGGGGGGAGTTGGAGCCAATTTTACAAATTCAAGTGAGAATGGCAATGAAAACTGAAGAATTAGCCATTTGGTACCATGAAAGTACTATATAGCACTATAATAGCACTGTAAAGATACTTAATAGTGCTATAAAGGTGAATATATACTAAATAACATTTATCCGTTTCTGTCGATGCTTGAATTATGCAGGCTTATATTAGTTTTGACAATGTTTTTGAAGAATCTAAATTTCAGCTGGGGGGGGGGGGCCCAAACTGGGGTTTAGGAGGGGAGCAAACCGAAGTCTGGGAGGGACAGTTGCTCCCCCCCCCCTTCCCCATAGCAAATTATGCCCCTGATCAAAAGACACAAATGTTTAAATGAGACTGGAAAACCGAAAAAATCAGCTGTTTCTTCTCTCCTGCGACCAACGAATTGGACTTTTATGCATCCAAATTTTGCACACGACCACGGCCGTACCCAGAGGGGGTTAGGGCGGTTTGAACCCCCCCCCCCCCCCCAAATGTTTGTCTGACTCGTAAAAACGTAACAAAAATAGATATAAAAAAAAATTTGTTTGCGTTTTTTGAAGTTTTTGTGTGTAACACCCCCCCACCCCCGAATGTTTTTTTTAGTAAAACTCTCTCCGAAACAAAATCCAGGGTACAGCCTTGCACATACAGATTAAAAACAAACAATCAAATAAAAACGTATCCATGACAACCCTCTTGGGAGAATACAGAATTTCATTTTTGACATTATTAGGGTATAAAAAATACTGAATTTGCCGCCTTAATTTTCATCAAGATTCCGATTACAATTTTGGGTATGTCTTCCATTTTTTAGTTTATGTGAACAATTTAGAAACTATTTCTTTGTTTTTGATGAGGTGTTAATCCCCTCCCCCCCTCCGCCAGCTGTACCATTGCAGCAGCTCTGTTAGTTCTCTGGAGATTTAAATGGGTAAACACATAAGCCGAAAATTAAAGTCACCTTATCATTTCTGCATTCAAAACAAATTCAGGCAAACGTGCTTTGGTCCAACTAAGGAAAGCGCTTTATCTAGACATCATGTTTTCAAAATTTCAGTTTCTTGAAATTCAAAATTTCATAATTTCATATTTCAGAATACATTAATATCTCGAATTTTTTGAAGGGAGTTTACTCCTACTAGTGACCAGTCGGATTGTTATAGAGATACTTCTCTATAACACATTATAAAGACTATAAACAAAGAATCCGCGATGAATAAGACACACCCAAAAGCACTTTCACAAACGAGAAGAAAAACAATACACCTTAAAGTGTTAATTTTTAGGAAACATCTTGGGATCTGAAACCACTGCTTGCTAGACATAATATTAATAATAAATCAAACCAAACGAAAAAATAGAGTACAAAAGAATATTTTCTTGTTTTGCTCACTGGCTTTGCAGCCAGTGAGCAAAACAAGAACATATTCTGGATAAAGAATCATTAATTAATATCCTAAATCAAATTAACTAATCATAACAATTTCATTAATTAAATTAGTTGATTTTGTAAATTCACGCGACGTTCATGCTACACGAAATAATTTTAGAGGAGACTGGAAAACTAAAAAAAAGGCTATTTTTCTATGTGATATTTCTATGCTCTTAATAACAAAGAATTGGTACACTCTGTTTATTAAATAGGTACACTCAGATTATACATAAAATCTGAGACTACACTTCCTAGACCTAATAAGACAGATAAAATAAAAAAGAATAAAAAACTAGAGAAAAAACTTCAGCCAATAAACAAAATAGGAAAATTTGTTCAGGGTTTAGACACGGCTCGGAAAATCCTAAGCTGTCTTCAGTGTAAGAACAGCTTTCCTGGGTATCCCTAGTGCAAACAAACTTAGAAATTAGAGATTAGAAATATGCATTGTGAGTACCCATAAGCAAGTATCAAAATAACAGATGGCTTTGACTTGACCTTCAATACAGTATTCATAGTATTCAATAATATTTTTTGCTGGTACATTAAGGGTGGTTAGAACGATATTTTTGACAAAAAAACGGGTATGCCGATAGACAAAACGACATTTAAAGGGAAGGGTATTCTCTTTTCTTTTTAGAGTAAATGAGAATTTCCACAGTTACAGCCTTTCTAGTTTCCAAGTTTCCCTTCTTTTAAACAATGTTTTACAAGGAGATCCATCAAATGCAGCTATTTTTTCTGCAAATAGTTACACACTATTTTTTCTCTGTGTGCATCTAAAAATGGAGCATAAACTACCTTCGTGCATCAATCAACAGAACTAAGTGGAGGCAAAGTTGTTAATTACTTAGTTGGAATCAATTACACACTTTTTTGGGGGACAGGGGGTCATTAAAATCTTATAATTATACATAAAAGGCAGCATTGTCTTTTCAACTTCAAATTGCAAGTTATTTGAAGAACAAGAAAAAATTGAAAAAAAAACTGCAGATATCTTTATATAACAGGGTCTAAAGAGAGAAAATATAGAAAGCCTATAAGTCTGGAAAATATATATCTGAACCAAAAATTGAAAAAGAAAAATTCTTACCCAACCAAAGTCTTGATAACTTCATCTATTGGTAACTTTATTTTTGCAAAAAGAAACCTTTTCAGCTAACCCTGTTTTGGCTGTTTGCTATTTGTTTGATCATAAATAATGTAATAAAGTAGATTTTAGCATTGAGATCGTCAAATTGCGTACCTTAGACCTTAGATCCGCCTGTGCCTCCAGAGGCACCCAGGGCATCAAAAAGGAGCTGCCAATCTTTTCGCTAGTTTGCTGCTGCAAGTATGTCCTCCCACTGAGGGTGGATTGATGTGTGCATGTTACGGAGATCTGTCTAGTACTTTCGACGCAGGGTGTTTCTGGGTCTGCCCCTGCGGCGTGGCCCCTATGGCTGCCAATTGAGCGCTGCATTTGGTAGTCGGAGATTGTCCATACGTAGTACATGGCCAAGGTATCTCCATCGGCGGACTCTTATGATAAGTGTCACAAGAGGCTGGCCGGTCTTGTCACGGATGGATTGGTTTGTTATTCTCTGCTGCCAACGGATGTTGAAAATTCTTCTGAGACATGTGTTTTCGAAAGCAAGTATTCTTCGCTCTTGTTCCTGGTTCAGCTGCCAGGTTTCGGCAGCGTAAAGCAGCACTGGCATAACATTGCTATTGAAGAGTCGTAACTTTAGCCGTATAGAGAAGCTTTGGTACCGCCACACTTTCCGTAATCTATTGAAGGCCCCATTGGCTCGGCCAATTCTTGTGAGCACTTCTTTTGTGGTCGATCCGGTACTTTCTATTATGCTTCCCAAGTATTTGAAATGGACAACTTGCTCTATGTGTTGGTCTCCGCAAGTGATGCTCAGGGGTGAATCTGTGGTAGCCATGCATTTTGTTTTCTCATTATTTATTTTTAGGCCGACATGGCCGCCTCTCTCCCTCGCTTTATCAAGGAGTTCTTGGAGTCTTTGCTTGCATGATTCTAGGACGGATTCTAGGACGTCAAATTGCTTACTATTCGATAAAAACTACAATCATTAGTATTGACAAAAACGGGAGCAGGTGCGATACTTGCATTCTAACGTTTTGGTAGATACATAGATTAGTGGCGAGTTCCCCCTTCTTGCAGCTCACGATGTTTCTTGTGCTTTCGGCTCTGGTGACCACTCAGTTGTGCGAGTATGCAGTTATGTGTTGCTGTGAAAGTATCAACTCATGATGATTATTTGTAAAGCCGTAATGCGAGTTTCGAAAGAAATTCATCAGAGCGGGGTATTCCCCCCCCCCCCCTTGGGGAATAAAAGGGTGGTTAAACCCTAAAAAAGAATAGATTTGCATCTATTTTAAAGGTTTCGACCATTCAATTCTCAATTACGCCGACGATGTTTCAGATTTAAGTAGAACTGTATCATCTGTCGAGGAGATTTTTTATGTGCTTAGTATGGAAAAGCCGAAATTGGTCTGAAGTTTGATGCGTTGGAGAGTGGTTCTAGCTCTCGGAAAACCTATAGGTCATATCAAATGAGTATAACTAGGATATCATAATGTTTGATTGTCTATTTGCGTTAAGTACCTTTGCTTTCCAATAGGAGATAGCGTAAAATCGTCGAGGGCACTTCTCATCACACATCCAAGACGGGATAGTTAGAAAAGCGTTTAGTATGCTGACCTGTTGTAAAGTTTTCTACAGCAGGCGGATTTTTGTCCGTGTGTACAACTCTTTCGCCATGACTCATGCCTCAACATTGAGTCTGGTTTGAAATATGTTTACAGCTACGGATAAGAAAAGTATCCGGTCTATGTATTTTCGTTTCACCATTATGCCCCTGAAAGCTAAAAGCAAATGCCTAGTCTCAGCTTACAAGTTAACTGAGTAATTACTAGTCCTGAGCAGCGTCGGATCCACTCTCTACCGAAGTTGGATACGTCAAGCAGCCTCTATCCTGCTATGTGTCTATAGATCATATTTACATGTTATTTTTTTGTGTGTGATTATCTGTGTATGATTTGTGTGTTATATTATTCGCAATAGTATGGTCTTTTCTGTGTGCGTATCCTTTTTTTTTTCTCTCTCTTTCTTTTACTCAATTTTTTAACCCTTTTGAATGATTAATTAACAGTGATTTGTTACTCGAAAAAAATGTTTGGTTTGTTTGCCAAAATTTCTAATTTTAGCTTGGAGTAAAAATTTTAGGTTATTTGGTATATCTTTGTTACATCTGAACCGTTCAAAGGTAAATTACAACAAGTCCATAAATTTCGAAAAAAAGATTTAGGACTGGTTTTCATTTTAATGCATCGTTCTTTAAAAAGGTCAGCGATTCTATGTGAATTCCGTTGGGCCCTCAAAACCCTTTGTCTCCGTAGGTATGAATTTGTTTAAAGGGTGGTATAGTTGAGTCACTCTCAGGTTTGCCCGGAACCCGTTTTTCCTATATATTTTTATTTTTTTTATTTAATTTTTTTGTTTTGTTTTGTTTATTTATTATTTATGGGATGGCGGCGGGAAGTTTTGGAGTATGTGAAGTATTGATTTTTAGTTATTGCAACCAGGAGCCGAGTGAGTGTAAGATTTTCATTTTTTCTTCTTTTTTTTTCTTTTTCTTTCTTTCTTCTTTTTCTCTTTTTTTTAGTATGTTATCATAAGTGTTAATTTTAAGAGGGTTAATACTTCCGAACAAGCGTTAGCTTATGGAAGGTCATTTTTTTTTGTGTTGTGTTGTTTTTGGAATAAACCCTTATCTTATCTTATCTTCATCTCAAGAAAAAAACATTCTTTAATTTTTTGGTTTTTTCTCTCTTCCTTTTACTTTAACCCTTTTGAATGATGAATTAACGGTGATTTGTTATTCGAAAAAAAAATGTTTGGTTTGTGTGCCAAAATTTCTAATTTTAGCTTGAGGTAAAAATTTTAAGTTATTTGGTATATCTTTGCTACATCTGGAGTTTAGAAAGGACTTCAAGGGCGAACTGAAGTGTCATTGTTTGATGGCCGAAATGTTGTTTAAATCATCTTTAGTATTAAGTTGTTTTTTTTCTGTTTGCTTATAAGACGAGAACTAAAGATGTTCTTCGCGGTTTTTTAGAAAGGGCTTTAGCGTGATACATTGGGTTCTCAAAGATTATTTAGAGTTTGATGGCAAAAAGCTTTTCACTATGGTTTTGTTTTTCTATTGAACTTTATTATTTTTTAGATAATATAGTGACTGTATAATTTCAAGAATCCAAGAAGTGCTTTGATCCTTAACCTAAAAACAAATGTAAAACGTTGACTAGGAGATTTATTTCTGAAAAGTTCGTTTTTTTCATGAAATAACTCATGGCGCCAGTCAAAGAACTTGGGCCCTAAAATGGCACTACTTAATTTTTCCCTAGAATTGTGCCTGTTGAGGTTCTTTTTTAAAGAAATCAACTGAGTTTTCTCCGTCAGGACATTCCAAGCGGACGTGCACCGTTTTATGAAGCTGTCGTTACAAGATTCAGAGAAGGTGTCAGAGCAGGAAGCTATCGCTTCCTGAAGGTAATCCAGGCGTACCGTCTTTCTGCGTGTTTGCCGTACTATCTTGGCAAATTGTGATATTAGTCGATTTAACTCATCTGAGGGAGGGCTGTGGACGTAATTTAAAAAAACAGCCATTGATATCGCATCATAACTCTCACTTAGAGGTTGTAATAATACCGAGGTTGCAATGGCATTTTACTATGGAGTTAAAAGTTTAACTTAAAAAATAAATACCATATTATATATATATATATATATATATATATATATATATATATATATATATATATATATATATATATATATATATATATATATATATATATATATATATATATATATATATATATTTATATATATATATATATATATATATATATATATATATATATATATATATATATATATATATATATATATATATATATATATATATATATATATATATATATATATATATATATATATATATATATATATATATATATATATATATATATATATATATATATATATATATATATATATATATATATATATATATATATATATATATATATATATATATATATATATATATATATATATATATATATATATATATATATATATATATATATATATATATATATAATCGCTCTTTTTTCTCGTCAATACACAAATCTAAGAACCAGGCAAGTGACTTGATCTTCAATCTTAAAAAAATATTTAATTTATCTAATGAGCAGCTCACATATCATCTAACCCATATTCTGAGCATTCGCAGTCCCTTAATCAAATCAATGTAAAAGAAAAAAATCACCTTTTATTTTTGGTTCGCCATCATTCTTCTTAAGCAATTTCTCCTCTTCTTCCTTCTCTTTCTTCAATCTTTCCTTCCTTTTCCTCTCTCTTTCTTCGATTTCCTCAGCCTTTCTCTTCCTCTCTGCATCTGCCTTAGCTTCATATTTTTGGAACTTTTCCAAAACCAGTTTTTTAGCTTCTCCTTGCGTGCCACCAGTATAAAAGTCTGTCTTTCGGAGTAGAAAACTGAATATTGTTTCGAGAAGATCCTTCACGCCACCTTCATGCTGCTGAGCAAGTGAAAGAAGAACACCGTCAAACTGATCTTCTTTTGATGTCATTCTGAAAAATGCGTCAACAATCAACTCAGGTGTCACCCCTAACTTTACCCCTAACGCTTACCCCTAAATTTAAGTACACATAAATTTATACTACTTATTAGAAAAAAAACTACCGTGAAAGCCTCTAAAGCTACCCAAGGTGATTTTACATTTTAGGAGAGGTGATAATTAGAGTCATTCTATTACGAAGAATACAAGCTTAAATCAAGAGAATTCCCGATTTCAAGGGGGAAGCAGTGCCTTTCTCCTATTCCTAAATGACGGACCTGTGTGTGACGTCAAAATCAGTGTCAAATTAACGCACGCTTTAGGGGGACGGGAAAAGTGAAACCCTAGTTGCAAAAGCTAAATTATACATTTTGACGCTCTTAACATCTCCCATTGCTCTGCTAGTGCTGGATTAAAGAAACGAAAAAAAGACATCAGGGTTTCAAGCTCTTATCCTGAATCCCCGAAAATGTGTTCTCATAATCTACTTTTAAAACCAGGACAAACATAAATAGTATTTATCATTATTCCTGAATAGACTCTGGATTTGAACGGAAATAAGTTTTCACTAGGGAGTTTTTTTCAAAACACTTTTTTCAGTTTTCAGTTATTAAGGGGATTTGGATGAAGAGAATTCAAGGGGAGGGATGTTAAGCATCTGGTTAAGGATTTTTGGCCATGGACATTTCAAAGGTGTTTTATTTATGCTTCCCAGCCTATCCACTTCAGAAATGATATAAAAAGTCCCATTTTTGGTATGATACACTACCTTGGGATGGCTTTGCCAAGGCAAATTCGTAATAAGAATATAGATGTAAGCATTAACTTTCAAATGATATCTTGGACAGCTTTTCAATGATGTACCAGCCACTACTAGAGCTGGAAAAATAAAAATAGACACGTCAGCTTTTTAAGGTCTTTTTCAAAATTTCCGAATACTGTTGGCGTAATTAACGTTTACTGTTAAAACAAACATAGATAACACTTGCTTTTTCAAAATCAAATATAATTAACTTTTTTCATTAGGAAGGTTTTTTTCGAAAAACGCTTTTTAGTTTTCACTTGCTAAGGGGGCAGGGAGGGAGAGTATACAATATGGAGAGTCGTAAACTTCCAGTTAAAGGTTTTTGACAAAGGGTATGGCACCCTTTTATGCTTCCCAGCTTTTCAACTCCAGTATATAACACCAAGAAGTGGCATTTTTGGTGCCATATGACACTTTATAAAAGCTACAGCTACAGCTACAAAAGCTACAGAAGAAGATTTCAGAGCCCCTAAAAATCGATTGACTATCTTAGAATTTGCAGTCCCCGGTATTTTGACCCTCTTTGGGCAAAATTGCTTTTTTTGCAGCACAAATGGCAAAAAACGCCACTGTGCTGTGGCACTAACTCATCTGTTACTTAAAAAGGCCACCAGACATTGCAATTTTCGTTGCATGTCTCCCATTAATCCTCGACAACTTGTTCGATATGGTTACCCCAGGATGAACAAAGAGAAAAAGAACAGGAGACACATCAGCGCTACCCACCCAACAAAACTGATTTCCTTTGTTGCTCAAGGTGGGAGGCTTTGATTCTCCTGTGTACAGTTTTTGACCATGGTGATTGCAACGGTGCATTTTTATTTCGATTTACCACCACTTTCTTGGGGTTTCGGGCTCTTTTTCTAAACTCCCACAAATTTGTTTCGCCGAAATTATAATCGAAATTATAGTTTACCATTCCTGAATCCGCTGCAAATGGCAATATTTTCCCTCTTGACTATTGTCATCAAAAAGCATTTTCAAACGTTCTGTTACTATGGGCGATGGTTCTCTTTTTACTTGGGTACAGATATCGCTGCAACTATTATATTGTTCATTCAACAAATCTATGATAAATTTACAAAAAGGTTGGGTTGAGGTCTAATGTAAAACAATTTACTAGTCACAAGGCGCATATAGGAGCAAGCCACCCCCTTATTCGTAGACAGACCAGAAATGGCACAAGTCTCCTTAAAGCATTTTTGGGGCACGTGCCCTCTCCCTGGGCCGCGTTATTATGTGTTTCAAGGGTTTTAATATGCAAATATAAAAACTGCTTAGAATTCGCTTTATTATGTGCTTCAATGGTTTTAATCTACAAATATAAAAATTGCTTAGAAAAGGAACATTTCTCTTTTACGATATATATATGGGCTTAAAAAAAAAATCTAAGAAATTACAGCCAGGTTGAAGGTATTGTTTACAAGGGAGAGGGGGATATAATTATGCTTTGGGGGATGGAGAGCAAGATATTTTTTGACACTATGAATGGAGAACATTTTATGTCTATATGGCTCATTAAAAACTTTAAAATATAATTCATAACTAATCTTACTCGAAAAAGTGGGTTCAATGACAGCTATGAATAATTTAAATTAAACAAAAACAAGGCCGCATCCAGGATTTTTGTTCAGGGGGGGGGGTATTTTTGTGAGTGGGTTTTACAAAAAAAAATAAAAACACATGAAAAATTTTTGTATATGCATTTTTGTTACGTTTTTACGAGTCACATAAACATTCCAGGGAGGGGGATTCTAACCCCCTAACTTCCGGATGCGGCCTTGCAAGACAATTTAACAACTTTAGTTTGGTAGACATCATTTAAATTAATTAAACACGATCTATTAATCATAACATACAATAAACACGAACCACGGCATTTTTCCGAGAAATAGCACACTTTCAAAAATTGTGCTTGCCAAGTGGCGCAGACCACGTGTGAAGTGAATTATAACATGCGTGGCGAAACAAGCGGCACTGCGAGTAGTATACCAGGTGGCGGACAGTGGGTAACCCCTCGACATGATCCAAGCATCAACTGAGTTAATCAGAATTGTGTTTTCAGGCACCGGGTTAAAGGCGTGTTTTGAGCGGATTCGACAAAAATCGATTTCAGGTTCTCCGTGTTCAACCCAGCAAAACTCTAAAGCGTTTTCATCTTACGATAAATAAAATTTCTAATAGGGATAAAATCCTATTAATGGACACTGTTTCACAAACAGTGATAGAAATTTACAAAAAAATACCAGATATTTCGGTCACTACATATGTGACCGAAATATCTTGTATTTTTCTGTGGATTTCTATCACTGTCTGTGAAACACTGTCTATTGAAAGGATTTTATCCCTATTTGAACTTTTATTTATCGTCATGGAAAGGCAGTGTGGTCTCCGAAATCATCTTTTCATCTTACGGGTTTCAAGCGTGTTGGACACGGGTTCTTCAAAATTGTAATGCGCTAGAGTAGCATGGTTGAACGGTGGCCGGCGTTTACCCGTAAACTTGAGTGAGTTACCCATAATACACAAGTACCAAAACTCCTTTCCCCTACGAAAAAAAATAAACTCAAATAAATTTCTCAAATTTGGAAAGCCTTACTTTCCACGGGAGTAGGGGTATTTACTCGGGGGACGGGTAAACGCCGGCCACCGTTCAACCATGCTACTCTAGCGCATTACAATTTTGAAGAACCCGTGTCCAACACGCTTGAAACCCGTAAGATGAAAAGATGATTTCGGAGACCACACTGCCTTTCCATGACGATAAATAAAAGTTCAAATAGGGATAAAATCCTTTCAATAGACAGTGTTTCTACAGACAGTGATAGAAATCCACAGAAAAATACAAGATATTTCGGTCACATATGTAGTGACCGAAATATCTGGTATTTTTTTGTAAATTTCTATCACTGTTTGTGAAACAGTGTCCATTAATAGGATTTTATCCCTATTAGAAATTTTATTTATCGTAAGATGAAAACGCTTTAGAGTTTTGCTGGGTTGAACACGGAGAACCTGAAATCGATTTTTGTCGAATCCGCTCAAAACACGCCTTTAACCCGGTGCCTGAAAACACAATTCTGATTAACTCAGTTGATGCTTGGATCATGTCGAGGGGTTACCCACTGTCCGCCACCTGGTATACTACTCGCAGTGCCGCTTGTTTCGCCACGCATGTTATAATTCACGTCACACGTGGTCTGCGCCACTTGGCAAGCACAATTTTTGAAAGTGTGCTATTTCTCGGAAAAATGCCGTGGTTCGTGTTTATTGTATGTTATGATTAATAGATCGTGTTTAATTAATTTAAATGATGTCTACCAAACTAAAGTTGTTAAATTGTCTTGCAAGGCCGCATCCGGAAGTTAGGGGGTTAGAATCCCCCTCCCTGGAATGTTTCTGTGACTCGTAAACACGTAACAAAAATGCATATAAACAA
This sequence comes from Artemia sp. Qi Xiang Cuo, assembly GCF_049724085.1. Lineage (NCBI taxonomy): Eukaryota > Metazoa > Arthropoda > Branchiopoda > Anostraca > Artemiidae > Artemia > Artemia sp. Qi Xiang Cuo. The sequence goes on along the minus strand of NC_142797.1, from coordinate 26,506,146 downwards.
ATTTTTCATGTGTTTTTATTTTTTTTTGTAAAACCCACTCACAAAAATACCCCCCCTGAACAAAAATCCTGGATGCGGCCTTGTTTTTGTTTAATTTAAATTATTCATAGCTGTCATTGAACCCACTTTTTCGAGTAAGATTAGTTATGAATTATATTTTAAAGTTTTTAATGAGCCATATAGACATAAAATGTTCTCCATTCATAGTGTCAAAAAATATCTTGCTCTCCATCCCCCAAAGCATAATTATATCCCCCTCTCCCTTGTAAACAATACCTTCAACCTGGCTGTAATTTCTTAGATTTTTTTTTTAAGCCCATATATATATCGTAAAAGAGAAATGTTCCTTTTCTAAGCAATTTTTATATTTGTAGATTAAAACCATTGAAGCACATAATAAAGCGAATTCTAAGCAGTTTTTATATTTGCATATTAAAACCCTTGAAACACATAATAAAGCGGCCCAGGGAGAGGGCACGTGCCCCAAAAATGCTTTAAGGAGACTTGTGCCATTTCTGGTCTGTCTACGAATAAGGGGGTGGCTTGCTCCTATATGCGCCTTGTGACTAGTAAATTGTTTTACATTAGACCTCAACCCAACCTTTTTGTAAATTTATCATAGATTTGTTGAATGAACAATATAATAGTTGCAGCGATATCTGTACCCAAGTAAAAAGAGAACCATCGCCCATAGTAACAGAACGTTTGAAAATGCTTTTTGATGACAATAGTCAAGAGGGAAAATATTGCCATTTGCAGCGGATTCAGGAATGGTAAACTATAATTTCGATTATAATTTCGGCGAAACAAATTTGTGGGAGTTTAGAAAAAGAGCCCGAAACCCCAAGAAAGTGGTGGTAAATCGAAATAAAAATGCACCGTTGCAATCACCATGGTCAAAAACTGTACACAGGAGAATCAAAGCCTCCCACCTTGAGCAACAAAGGAAATCAGTTTTGTTGGGTGGGTAGCGCTGATGTGTCTCCTGTTCTTTTTCTCTTTGTTCATCCTGGGGTAACCATATCGAACAAGTTGTCGAGGATTAATGGGAGACATGCAACGAAAATTGCAATGTCTGGTGGCCTTTTTAAGTAACAGATGAGTTAGTGCCACAGCACAGTGGCGTTTTTTGCCATTTGTGCTGCAAAAAAAGCAATTTTGCCCAAAGAGGGTCAAAATACCGGGGACTGCAAATTCTAAGATAGTCAATCGATTTTTAGGGGCTCTGAAATCTTCTTCTGTAGCTTTTGTAGCTGTAGCTGTAGCTTTTATAAAGTGTCATATGGCACCAAAAATGCCACTTCTTGGTGTTATATACTGGAGTTGAAAAGCTGGGAAGCATAAAAGGGTGCCATACCCTTTGTCAAAAACCTTTAACTGGAAGTTTACGACTCTCCATATTGTATACTCTCCCTCCCTGCCCCCTTAGCAAGTGAAAACTAAAAAGCGTTTTTCGAAAAAAAACCTTCCTAATGAAAAAAGTTAATTATATTTGATTTTGAAAAAGCAAGTGTTATCTATGTTTGTTTTAACAGTAAACGTTAATTACGCCAACAGTATTCGGAAATTTTGAAAAAGACCTTAAAAAGCTGACGTGTCTATTTTTATTTTTCCAGCTCTAGTAGTGGCTGGTACATCATTGAAAAGCTGTCCAAGATATCATTTGAAAGTTAATGCTTACATCTATATTCTTATTACGAATTTGCCTTGGCAAAGCCATCCCAAGGTAGTGTATCATACCAAAAATGGGACTTTTTATATCATTTCTGAAGTGGATAGGCTGGGAAGCATAAATAAAACACCTTTGAAATGTCCATGGCCAAAAATCCTTAACCAGATGCTTAACATCCCTCCCCTTGAATTCTCTTCATCCAAATCCCCTTAATAACTGAAAACTGAAAAAAGTGTTTTGAAAAAAACTCCCTAGTGAAAACTTATTTCCGTTCAAATCCAGAGTCTATTCAGGAATAATGATAAATACTATTTATGTTTGTCCTGGTTTTAAAAGTAGATTATGAGAACACATTTTCGGGGATTCAGGATAAGAGCTTGAAACCCTGATGTCTTTTTTTCGTTTCTTTAATCCAGCACTAGCAGAGCAATGGGAGATGTTAAGAGCGTCAAAATGTATAATTTAGCTTTTGCAACTAGGGTTTCACTTTTCCCGTCCCCCTAAAGCGTGCGTTAATTTGACACTGATTTTGACGTCACACACAGGTCCGTCATTTAGGAATAGGAGAAAGGCACTGCTTCCCCCCTTGAAATCGGGAATTCTCTTGATTTAAGCTTGTATTCTTCGTAATAGAATGACTCTAATTATCACCTCTCCTAAAATGTAAAATCACCTTGGGTAGCTTTAGAGGCTTTCACGGTAGTTTTTTTTCTAATAAGTAGTAGAAATTTAGGTGTACTTAAATTTAGGGGTAAGCGTTAGGGGTAAAGTTAGGGGTGACACCTGAGTTGATTGTTGACGCATTTTTCAGAATGACATCAAAAGAAGATCAGTTTGACGGTGTTCTTCTTTCACTTGCTCAGCAGCATGAAGGTGGCGTGAAGGATCTTCTCGAAACAATATTCAGTTTTCTACTCCGAAAGACAGACTTTTATACTGGTGGCACGCAAGGAGAAGCTAAAAAACTGGTTTTGGAAAAGTTCCAAAAATATGAAGCTAAGGCAGATGCAGAGAGGAAGAGAAAGGCTGAGGAAATCGAAGAAAGAGAGAGGAAAAGGAAGGAAAGATTGAAGAAAGAGAAGGAAGAAGAGGAGAAATTGCTTAAGAAGAATGATGGCGAACCAAAAATAAAAGGTGATTTTTTTCTTTTACATTGATTTGATTAAGGGACTGCGAATGCTCAGAATATGGGTTAGATGATATGTGAGCTGCTCATTAGATAAATTAAATATTTTTTTAAGATTGAAGATCAAGTCACTTGCCTGGTTCTTAGATTTGTGTATTGACGAGAAAAAAGAGCGATATATATATATATATATATATATATATATATATATATATATATATATATATATATATATATATATATATATATATATATATATATATATATATATATATATATATATATATATATATATATATATATATATATATATATATATATATATATATATATATATATATATATATATATATATATATATATATATATATATATATATATATATATATATATATATATATATATATATATATATATATATATATATATATATATAATTGTTTAAAATATAGATAAGTTGCAAAGTTCTTTTAAATAAAAAAGAATAAAAAACTAGAGAAAAAACTTCAGCCAATAAACAAAATAGGAAAATTTGTTCAGGGTTTAGACACGGCTCGGAAAATCCTAAGCTGTCTTCAGTGTAAGAACAGCTTTCCTGGGTATCCCTAGTGCAAACAAACTTAGAAATTAGAGATTAGAAATATGCATTGTGAGTACCCATAAGCAAGTATCAAAATAACAGATGGCTTTGACTTGACCTTCAATACAGTATTCATAGTATTCAATAATATTTTTTGCTGGTACATTAAGGGTGGTTAGAACGATATTTTTGACAAAAAAACGGGTATGCCGATAGACAAAACGACATTTAAAGGGAAGGGTATTCTCTTTTCTTTTTAGAGTAAATGAGAATTTCCACAGTTACAGCCTTTCTAGTTTCCAAGTTTCCCTTCTTTTAAACAATGTTTTACAAGGAGATCCATCAAATGCAGCTATTTTTTCTGCAAATAGTTACACACTATTTTTTCTCTGTGTGCATCTAAAAATGGAGCATAAACTACCTTCGTGCATCAATCAACAGAACTAAGTGGAGGCAAAGTTGTTAATTACTTAGTTGGAATCAATTACACACTTTTTTGGGGGACAGGGGGTCATTAAAATCTTATAATTATACATAAAAGGCAGCATTGTCTTTTCAACTTCAAATTGCAAGTTATTTGAAGAACAAGAAAAAATTGAAAAAAAAAACTGCAGATATCTTTATATAACAGGGTCTAAAGAGAGAAAATATAGAAAGCCTATAAGTCTGGAAAATATATATCTGAACCAAAAATTGAAAAAGAAAAATTCTTACCCAACCAAAGTCTTGATAACTTCATCTATTGGTAACTTTATTTTTGCAAAAAGAAACCTTTTCAGCTAACCCTGTTTTGGCTGTTTGCTATTTGTTTGATCATAAATAATGTAATAAAGTAGATTTTAGCATTGAGATCGTCAAATTGCGTACCTTAGACCTTAGATCCACTTGTACCTTCCGAGGCACCCAGGGCAACAAAAAGGAGCTGCTAATCTTCCCGCTATTGTGCTGCTGCAAGTATGTCCTCCCACTGTGGTTGGATTGATGCGTGCATGTTATGGAGATCTGTCTAGTACGTTCGACGCAGGGTGTTTCTGGGTCTGCCCCTGCGGCGTGGCCCCTATGGCTGCCACTTGAGCGCTGCATTTGGTAGTCGGAGATTGTCCATACGTAGTACATGGCCAAGGTATCTCCATCGGCGGACTCTTATGATAAGTGTCACAAGAGGCTGGCCGGTCTTGTCACGGATGGATTGGTTTGTTATTCTCTGCTGCCAACGGATGTTGAAAATTCTTCTGAGACATGTGTTTTCGAAAGCAAGTATTCTTCGCTCTTGTTCCTGGTTCAGCTGCCAGGTTTCGGCAGCGTAAAGCAGCACTGGCATAACATTGCTATTGAAGAGTCGTAACTTTAGCCGTATAGAGAAGCTTTGGTACCGCCACACTTTCCGTAATCTATTGAAGGCCCCATTGGCTCGGCCAATTCTTGTGAGCACTTCTTTTGTGGTCGATCCGGTACTTTCCATTATGCTTCCCAAGTATTTGAAATGGACAACTTGCTCTATGTGTTGGTCTCCGCAAGTGATGCTCAGGGGTGAATCTGTGGTAGCCATGCATTTTGTTTTCTCATTATTTATTTTTAGGCCGACATGGCCGCCTCTCTCCCTCGCTTTATCAAGGAGTTCTTGGAGTCTTTGCTTGCATGATTCTAGGACGGATTCTAGGACGTCAAATTGCTTACTATTCGATAAAAACTACAATCATTAGTATTGACAAAAACGGGAGCAGGTGCGATACTTGCATTCTAACGTTTTGGTAGATACATAGATTAGTGGCGAGTTCCCCCTTCTTGCAGCTCACGATGTTTCTTGTGCTTTCGGCTCTGGTGACCACTCAGTTGTGCGAGTATGCAGTTATGTGTTGCTGTGAAAGTATCAACTCATGATGATTATTTGTAAAGCCGTAATGCGAGTTTCGAAAGAAATTCATCAGAGCGGGGTATTCCCCCCCCCCCCATTGTGAAATAAAAGTGTGATTAAACCCTAAAAAATAATAGATTTGCATCTATTTTAAAGGTTTCGACCATTCAATTCTCAATTACGCCGACGATGTTTCAGATTTAAGTAGAACTGTATCATCTGTCGAGGAGATTTTTTATGTGCTTAGTATGGAAAAGCCGAAATTGGTCTGAAGTTTGATGCGTTGGAGAGTGGTTCTAGCTCTCGGAAAACCTATAGGTCATATCAAATGAGTATAACTAGGATATCATAATGTTTGATTGTCTATTTGCGTTAAGTACCTTTGCTTTCCAATAGGAGATAGCGTAAAATCGTCGAGGGCACTTCTCATCACACATCCAAGACGGGATAGTTAGAAAAGCGTTTAGTATGCTGACCTGTTGTAAAGTTTTCTACAGCAGGCGGATTTTTGTCCGTGTGTACAACTCTTTCGCCATGACTCATGCCTCAACATTGAGTCTGGTTTGAAATATGTTTACAGCTACGGATAAGAAAAGTATCCGGTCTATGTATTTTCGTTTCACCATTATGCCCCTGAAAGCTAAAAGCAAATGCCTAGTCTCAGCTTACAAGTTAACTGAGTAATTACTAGTCCTGAGCAGCGTCGGATCCACTCTCTACCGAAGTTGGATACGTCAAGCAGCCTCTATCCTGCTATGTGTCTATAGATCATATTTACATGTTATTTTTTTGTGTGTGATTATCTGTGTATGATTTGTGTGTTATATTATTCGCAATAGTATGGTCTTTTCTGTGTACGTATCCTTTTTTTTTTCTCTCTCTCTTTCTTTTACTCCATTTTTTAACCCTTTTGAATGATTAATTAACAGTGATTTGTTACTCGAAAAAAATGTTTGGTTTGTTTGCCAAAATTTCTAATTTTAGCTTGGAGTAAAAATTTTAGGTTATTTGGTATATCTTTGTTACATCTGAACCGTTCAAAGGTAAATTACAACAAGTCCATAAATTTCGAAAAAAAGATTTAGGACTGGTTTTCATTTTAATGCATCGTTCTTTAAAAAGGTCAGCGAATCTATGTGAATTCCGTCGGGCCCTTAAAACCCTTTGTCTCCATAGGTATGAATTTGTTTA